>NW_023270718.1:6469031-6485359 GCF_011800145.1 Mirounga leonina
CGCCACCTCGCCTCCATCACTGCTGTCAACATCATCCTCACCACCATCACCATCCTCACCCCTGGCACCAGCAGCACTTTAATCATCACCAGCAAAACCATCATCACTCATCATTAGCACTATCACTTACTGAGTACCTTGACCTCATTGCTTTAGTCATCAACTCAATGAATGCTTCCTACAACCCGATGATGGAGGGGTTATTATCATCCCTGCCTCATGAATGAGAAAAGAGTGGCACAGAGTTCCCAAAGTTTATACATAGTTATACTGAGTGACAATGTGATGGGTGGATGGATGGATGGATGGATGATCGGTCCCACACTCTGACCACACAGGTTGTAATGGGCAACACTGAGAGTCAAACAAGCCTCCAAAGGACTCCAAACCTAGTGCTTTAAATTACTGCTTAGCTTCATTGCCCAACCCGGCCAGCCCTGGTCTCAGGGAGGCCCAGACCCAGCGGGCCTGAGTCTTCCAGACAGCCATTTGAGCCGATCCCAGACTCAGCCAGTCTAGACCCAACCTACAGCCCCAGCTATGATTTCCCCCCAGTTCAAGTTCTTCTTGCCTCATAAACCCAGCCCCCCACCCCCTGGATACTCTCTGGCCCAAATGCTGTCAGCTCAGAGACTGACGACTTCAGCCTCAACTCTCCACAGCCGCGCTCAGACCCCTCTGCCTTCTTGCCTCTGGCCCTCCCCATTCCGGCTGCACCTGGTTCACCACGTAGACGGCATAGTGCAGTTGCTGGCGCTGCAGGAACGGGAGCAGGTGGAAGAGAGATGCCGCAGGTGCTGGTCTTGTGCATAGTAGGGCACCACAACTGCCGTGTGGTGCCGTGTCCAGCAGTCAGGCGGCCAGTACTGGCCTCCCAGCTCCACCTGTGGGTTCTTTTCCAGCACCTGCTCCATCGTCAAGTTCTCTGGGATCGTCACCCTCAGGGGGCCATCTGAGAGAGGCAGACACCGGGGATTGTCAGGGATCTGCCCCAGAAACCCCACAACCCAGCTGCACTGGGTTCAATCATGTCCACCCCCCAAAACCACATCCACTAGCACTTCAGCGTGTGACCTTATTTGGAAACAGGGTCTGCGCAGATGTAGATGGTGAGAATGTAGAAGTATTGGATGAGGGTGGGCCCTAAATGCAACGACTGGTGTCCTTATAAGATCACGTGAAGACCCAGAGACAAGGCGGCCGTGGAGGCAGAAATCAAAGTGACGTGCCTACAAGCCAAGGAAAGCCAAGGATTGCCAGCAACCACCAGAAGCTAGGAGAGAGGCGTAGGACGGTTTCTCTCTCAGAGCATCCAGAAGGAATCAACCCTGCCGACACCCTGATTTTGGACTTCTGGCTTCCAGAGCTGTGGGAGAAAACTTCCTGTTGTTTTAAGGGTGTCTCTCCTGGGGTGGTCCTCAGGCCACCCGCTCTCCCTACACCTCAGACTGCTCCTTCCAGTTCCTCTCACTGAGGGCTCCACCGCCCACCCACCCAGCTCCAGCTGTGGCTCCTCCCCCTCTCCGTGGCAGACCGTAATTTTTCCAAAGACGCCACCACAGTATCTCTGACTCAACATGCCCTTCTTACAATGTGACTTTGATGCTCCTCCCAAGGAGAGGTGAGTCTATGTCCCCGCCCCTTAAAATTGGGTGGGCTTTTATGACAGTTACAACGAGTGGGGTATGTCAGAAATGACACTACATGGCTTTTGAGACTAGATCGTGGCTTCTGCCTGGTTTATGTGAACACTTGCGCCTGAAGCTTGTGGTTTCCGTGTAAGTGCTCAGGCCGCCATGCTGTGAGGAAGCCCAAACGAGCCCACTGGAGGGGCTACTTGGACCCTCTGAGATTGTGGGGAGAGAACGGGGTGCTTCTACCCACTGCTGTTTTAGCTCTAGCCACATCTCACTGCAACGGCGTGAAAAACCTGGACCACAACTGCCCAGTGGGACCCTTCCCCAACTCCCAACCCAGATACACATTGAGAATTGATGACTGTTTAGAGACACTAATTTCTGGGGTGGTTCATTATGATGCAGTCACAGATAACCAGCACATGCTCTCCATCACCCCCAGCCACCAGGCCCATGCCTTCTGCTTCCCCAGGGAGTCCTGCTAGCTCCCCAAAGCCTGACACAGGGTTGGGGGTGTAGGATGCCCCCACAAGTTTACTGATGTAGGGTGAAATGAGGGGGCAGCTGGGCAGGTGCTCTTCACTAACGTCCACAGAGTGGATCTGGCTGAGGTTGGCATACACATCCTGGGAAGAGGTCCCTGCAGAGGAGACTGAGACCAAAAGGGGCAACTCTTCTCCCACCGTTGGCCCGTCCCGTATCAGGATGTGCAAGAAGGAGGCGAGGCTGTGGCGGTTGTGGTTCTGGTAGAGGAATGCCCCCATAAGCAGCAGCTGTACCCCCAGAAATAGTAACAGGAGCCCCCTAAGCTGTTCCATTCTGGGAAAGGAAACAGAAGGTCATTCTTCCCGTTTTGCAAACCCCTCACTTTTACCCCATGTAGCTCAGTCGCAGGGGCCTGCACCCACCCCTCCATGACTGGCTTTGCACACTGGAGGGTGGGGCAAGGTGAGAGAATGGCGAGGCCACTCAAGCTGTGCCACCTGCATGAAGAACCTGCCTTGGGCACATCTCCAGCCTCATCTCTTCCAGCTGGTCCCCTCCGAACCCCATGGTCACAGTGGACCCTAGCTGGTTGCTTCCCTGGGTGAGTGACTCAATCTCGGTAAGGCTCAGTGTCCTCATCTGTAATGGGGACTACAGTGGGATCGAGCTCACTGGGTTACCGCACTAGGACACACAGTGTGCAATGCAACCTGGCTCCAGATTATTCCAGGCTGTGCCCGGTCTGCTCGTATCTCCAGCATCCTGTATGAAAGGGACCTACCTGACTCCTGTTTATTCTGGGTGCCCTTCTCTTCCCTTTAATGGCGCCAAGTAGCCCCTAGAGGCTTATGCAGCCTCTGTATCTACCTCCGCCAGTTTGATCATCCTGGATTGTGACCATCCTGTCAACCACCCCCATCAGAGTAGGAGCTTGCAGAGAACAGGGTTCAGGACTGACTCATCTCTGGGTCCTTGGCATTTCCCAGGGCAGGAGGGCCCAGGAAATGAATAATGAATGAGTGAGTGAATGAATGATTCACCACCTGATACACTCCTGCTCGTCCTCAGCCACCGCAAGTTCTCCTCGCCAGGGAGCCTTCTCCACATCCTCCCCTCTCTGCCTCAGCCCTCCTTGTCCCCCGTATCTCAGCTGTCACTGCTCTGGCCACCAGACCAAGAATGATCCGTGTCCAGATCTCCTTCCTTCACCAGCCTGGGAGTGGGGCAGCCCTGGGTCCCCAGCATCACCCAGCACAAGGGCTGAGTGCTTGTTCATCTCTAGTTACTAAGCATCACTCCTGTGCCAGGATCATTGTGGGAATCAACGAAGCTGCCACAAGCAAAATCAACAAAAACCTCTACCCCCGGGAAACCCACATTCTGGTGGGAAAGACAGACAAGAAAACAGGTCATTTCAGAGAAAAATAAAAACCTATACATCAAATGCGGTGGAGGAGGAAATGGATGGAGAGTAAAGAAATGGATAGAGGCTGGGCAGAGGAAACAGCAGGTGCAAAGGCCCTCAGGTGGGCAGGGGGAGTCAAAGGGCACTGAACGGTCATACACAACGTTGGTGTCCTTCTCGCTAAATCGGCGAGCATATTTTTAGATGAACCAGAAGATTATCTCATTACAGAAGCAGGCTCCGTACTGAATCTCAAATGTGGTACCAGATAGAATGTGATCGGGGACAGAAAATCCTTCAATTTTGGAGCATGGAAACAAGAATCCAGGGTCAGTAGCAAATTCTCTGTTGCGGGAGAGGAATAAGGAAGAACTACCTGCTGGCAGAATTCCTCTTCGCTTTTCAGCTGGAAAGACAGCATACAGAGGAGTGCTGTTTCATAGAACACCAAGCAGACTTTGGAGTGGCACTCCAAATGCAGACGCCCCTCCTTTAATCAAAATGAGAAGAAACCCCCACGTATGGTGGAAACGCACCCCGTCTACACACAGAAGACAACTGATTGTCCAGTATGCCTCAGGGGCCTCAGCTGGACTCGGTGCTGCCCTTTGGGACCAACACCAGTCTTTGAAACATACTGGTAGAGTTGGCCCAGCAATTTATGAATGTATTCGCTGAAAACAGCAGGGCTCATACTGATCCCCATTTCCCAGCGGTGAATGCTGCGGGTGTGGACCGCGCCTGAGTCCTGCCACACTGCCCAGTGCCCAGCTGCTCTGTCAACAGCTGGGGGGGCCAACGGAGCCTCGATGGTGACTCTTCTCCCCCTTCCTAGGCAGGGGGTCGGCGAGCTTGGAGGAGCAAGGAGTCTTCCACGGTGTATATGTGCTCAGGAGCATGGTTCTTCACGCAGGAGTCGGCTGCATCTGGTGGTTTCCGTGGGGCCACCAACAAAGGGAGGGTGTTGGACACACATCACCCAGTGTTAGGACACCCAGGCCCACATCTCCAGACTTCCTCCTCCTCCTGCAGGACAGGGAAGTCTGCTATTGAAAGTGTGGTCTATCTCCCAGGGAGCCGAGTAAAAACGACCCCTCCGACTCCATAGGAAACGTGACAGGATTTTGTGGACAGCAGCAAGCGATTATGTTCTGACTCCTCATTTTATTTATTTATTTTTTAAAGATTTTATTTATTTATTTGAGACAGAGAGAATGAGAGAGAGCACATGAGAGGGGGGAGGGTCAGAGGGAGAAGCAGGCTCCCCGCCGAGCAGGGAGCCCCATGCGGGACTCGATCCCGGGACTCCAGGATCATGACCAGAGCCGAAGGCAGTCGCTTAACCAACTGAGCCACCCAGGCGCCCTGACTCCTCATTTTATAATTAATCCCTATTGCGAATACAGGGGTTATGACTTAAGACACAGTGCTACCGTCATTTGGCCTCCTGGGGGAGAAAATTTAATTACGAACAATGATTTAAAAAAAAAATTGGCAGCATAATCATGTGACTGTAGGTGTGGGAGTATAAGTGTTCCTGTTGCTTCCTCAAAAAATTGAAGAGTCCAGTTCACTGCTGTTGAAAGGTGAACCAGGTATGATAAATCAACTGCGTATCATTTCCCAAAGTTACATAAGATTTCAAGAAAAAAAAAATCTGACGTCTTACACTAACAGCAACTCCCATGCATATGACATGATTCAAGTTAGTACACCCACATTTCCCAAGTGACATGTATCCAAGTCTCATTTAATAAGTTATATTTTCATTTGGGGAAAGCAAGCTTTGTTCCGCTGCTGTGTGGTGCGTGTATAACCCTTAAGAGTCTACCATGACCTGGGATACCCAGAGTCTCCCACAGGAGTCTGGACTCCCTGGATCCCCCTAGAGCATGGCCCCTCCCTCCTGGCGGGTTCCCGGGATATAGAACCTGTTTTATCTAGCAGAGGTCTTCCAAGTGGGGTGTATACACACAACTCCCCGCATGGAAGTGTATTTCTATTCTAGTCATTTAAGATGACACTTGGTTCATGTTGGGATGTTCTGTATTCAGAACAACCAAAGCTGGGGCGCCTGGGTGGCTCAGCCATTAAGCGTCTGCCTTCGGCTCAGGTCATGATCCCAGGGTCCTGGGATCGAGCCCCGCATCGGGCTCCCTGTTCAGCAGGAAGCCTGCTTCTCCCTCTCACAATCTCCCTGCTTGTGTTCCCTCTCTCACTCTCTGTCAAATAAGTAAAATCTTAAAAAACAACAACGAAAGCATGACAGTTTAGTAGAACTAATTCTTTTTTAAAAATTCAACTGAAATGTTTTCAGGGGAAATTTTTTCAAGTTATACTGAATAAAATATCCAGGTAAAAATTAATGGTCCCCATTAGAATTGGTATGCATTTTTCTCTTAGGTACTTAAAGCCTATTTGAGGCATGTCATAAAATAATTATTCCATTAACAGCCAGTCCTCATCTCATGTCACCTTGGAAAACATATAACATCTTCACCTCTGAGTAACAACAAAAAAAACCCCTTAATGTTGAAAATTGTCAGATGCCAATTTAAGATGAGGTGAGGATATAAAATTTTTCACAATGTTTTTGGGCCTCCCAAACAGAAGTGTTTTAGAATTACTATAATACACAAATATATACATACACACTCAGACCCCTTCTGTCTTAACTGGTTCCAAGATGTATGAAAAATTGTTTTAATAATTTCCTAAGTCATAAAAGCAAATGGGAAAATTCACTCATTGGATCAGAAGTACATGTACTAAGCTTCTTGGTTAAGGTCCCGTTGTCCTGGGGAGTGGGGCAGGATGACCTTGCAATTTGCTGAGATGTTCTCATGGTCTGAAGCAAGGCTGTCCAGTATAATGCAAGTCACAGACATAATTTTACATTTCTATTAGTCATGTTTATAAGGTAAAAATAAACAGGTGCCAATTAATTTTAATATTACACTTAACCCAATATAGCAAAAATACTGATTTCAACATGTAATCAAGGTAAAAAATTACTTGAGAGATTACTTTACATTCTTTTTTTCACGTAAAGTCTTCTGATCTGGTATTTTATGTTTACCACACGGCTCTATTCAGACTAGACACAGTTCATTAGCCACACACAGCTAGTGGGCACCATACTGAAGAGTCACACTTCGGACATCTGTACTGATCTCCTATGTGCCTGGAAAAAACCTGTATTCTCACATCATCAGCTCTTCAGACCATTACTTCAAGCTTGTCAGGGGTCTTTTTTTTTTTTTTAAGATTTTATTTATTTATTTGACAGAAAGAGATACAGCGAGAGAGGGAATACAAGCAGGGGGAGTGGGAGAGGGAGAAGCAGGCTTCCTGCCGAGCAGGGAGCCCAATACAGGGCTCGATCCCAGGACCCTGGTATCATGACCTGAGCCAAAGGCAGATGCTTAACAACTAAGCCACCCAGGTGCCCCTGCCAGGGGTCTTGTTGAAATTTTCCATAGCTTTAGTTTTTTGTCTGCTTGATGAATTGCTGAGAAAGATATATTAAAATGTCACAGTGCTTCTAGAATGTGTCCATTTCTTCTCCTCATCCTGCTCACTTTGGCTTTATTTCTTTGGAGACTGTGTTGTTAGGTACATCCAAGTTTAGAATTGTTTTGTCATCCTGGTGATTCCTTCTTCATTTGTGATGACACTCTATTACTCATAGTGCTTTTTGACTCGAAAATCTTTTCGGTGATTGTAGCTGAACTTAAGACTTCTTTGTGCTGTTTTCCTGGTATATCTTTTTCTCCCCTCTTATGTTCACACTTTTGAGTCTTTACTTATTAGATGTGGGTCCTGTGTGTACAGCACATAACTTTTTTCTTAATTCTCCTGATGATTCAGACAATTTTGCTAGTTCCTATTCTTCCCACAGCGAATCTTAGCCCTCAGGGAAATTCAAATCAAAACCACACTGAGGGGCACCTGGGTGGCTCCGTCGTTAAGCGTCTGCCTTCGGCTCAGGTCATGATCCCAGGGTCCTGGGATCGAGACCCGCATCGGGCTCCCTGCTCAGCGGGAAGCCTGCTTCTCCCTCTCCCACTCCCTCTGCTTGTGTTCCCTTTCTCGCTGTGTCTGTCAAATAAATAAAATCTTAAAAAAAAAAAAAAAACACATTGAGATACCACCTTACACCAGTTAGAATGGCAAAAATTGACAAGGCAAGAAACAACAAATATTGGAGAGGTTGTCGAGAAAGGGGAACCCTCTTACACTGTTGGTGGGAATGCAAGTTGGTACAGCCACTTCGGAAAAGTGTGGAGGTTCCTCAAAAAATTAAAAATAGAGCTACCCTATGACCCAGCAATTGCACTCCTAGGTATTTACCCCAAAGACACAGATGTAGTGAAAAGAAGGGGCACATGCACCCCAATGTTCATAGCAGCAATGTCCGCAATAGCCAAACTGTGGAAAGAGCCGAGATGCCCTTCAACAGACGAATGGATAAAGAAGATGTGGTCCATATATACAATGGAACATTACTCAGCCATCAGAAAGGATGAATACCCAACTTCTACATCAACATGGATGGGACTGGAGGAGATTATGCTAAGTGAAATAAGTCAAGCCGAGAAAGTCAATTATATATGGTTTCACTTATTTGTGGAACATAAGGAATAGCATGGAGGACATTAGGAGAAGGAAGGGAAAAATGAAGGGGGGGAAATCAGAGGGAGAGATGAACCAGGAGAGACTATGGACTCTGAGAAACTGAGGGTTTTAGAGGGGAGCGGGTGTGGGGATGGGTTGGCCCAGTGATGGGTATTAAAGAGGGCACGTACTGCATGGAGCACTGGGTGTTATACGCAAACAACGAATCATGGATCACTACATCAAAAACTAATGATGTATTGTGTGGTGACAAACAAAACAAAAGATTTCTTTTTTTTTTTTAACATAATCTCTATATCAAACATGGGGCTCAAACCTATAACCCCAAGATCAAAAGTCACATGCTCTTCTGAGACTGAGCCAGCCAGCTGCCCCCACAGCAAATCATATTTAAAAACATTTCTTAATAATTTCCCCTAATCTAAACCAACATTAAGCTTTTAGGTTTTATAAACTAATATAACCCACAAAGGGAGTCCTGACCTTAATTGAACTCTAACCCATTGTCTGGTTGGGGGTGTCTTGGGAGATATGGTGGTAGAGCTCAGGGAGGTTTCCCCAAAGAGGTAGCATTCTGGGCAGATCCTGAAGGGTAAGTACGCATTCAACCCCGACAAGGGAGGGAAAGGCATTCTAGGCAAAGAGAGATGCATGCACCTGAGAGCTTGGTGTGCATTAAGTGGAGGTAGTAATGGTAGCTCACGTCTTCAGAGCACTTACTATGGCCCAAGAGCTGTTGTAAGCACCCATCAAGTGTTCTCTCTTCTCAGCCTCAGCACTACTGACATTTTGGGCATGTTAGTTCTTTGCTAGAGGGGCTGTCCTGTGTGTTAGAGGTTTGTAACACTGCTGGATGCCAGTCTCGCCCTATCCCAGTTGTGACAACCAAAAATGTCTCTGCCAAATGTCCTCTGGGGGTCACAGTCATCCCAGGTTGAGAACCACTGCTCTCATCATGAGGGCTGGACTATTATTATTTCTATCTTACAGGTGAGAAAATGTCAGTTGTCCACAGTGACACAACCAGGATGGTAATCCCAGGATCTTAACCAAGCTGCTTCTGTCCTTAACCACCATACCACATGGCAAGCTTCCTGCCTAGGCTCTGTGCTCACTGGGGTGCAAATAAGCGTGGGAGACAAGAAAGGAGGGGTAAGCTAGGGGCAGCTCAGGTGACAGGGCCTCTGACAAAGTGAGGGACCAGGGGCTGTGGGAGCCCAGAGGTGGCTCGTTAATGCAGTGCAAGGGAGGACGGGTCCTGTAGGTTTCCTAGAGGAAGTACATCCACATGGCTACCTGGATGAGAAATAGGAATCAGTGTGGTGAGGAGGAGTGAGGGAGGGAGAGTCTGCAGGAAGAGAGGACGGCATGTGCAAACACCTGACAGAACTAAGTTACTTCACTGGCAATTGTGTGGGACCTGCCAGAGGCTCAGGAGGCTGAAAAGTCATCAGGGGCTTGGTTGCAAACACCAGGTTGAGGGATTCAACCTTACCCTGCAAGTGATGAGAAGCTACAGTCTTCTCCCTCTCCAGAAGTCCCCGACACCAACTTACAGTCTTTTCCACTGGAATATTAATATGTTGCAACAAACAAAACATAAAATTTTTGCAAAGCATCCATAAGGAACTTCTGCCCAAACCGTGCCAGCTTGCTGGTGAATGTGGCCACTGAGGGCTACAGGGACTGGTCCAGTTCTCAACACTACCAATTACTGCTGCCCCAGGGAAGTGACCTAAGGAACCAGAACGCCCCAGCCCCAAGCATTTACTAAGCCCCGAGCATTGGTCTTAACGCTTTACATAGTTTAACTCATTTAATTCTTTAACCCAACAATGCTATTATCATCCCCACTGGACAGATGAGGACACTCAAGCACAGAAAGTTTTCATCACGTACTCAAGGTCACACAACTAAGCAAATGGCATAGGGAGTCAACTGGCAGGCTGGCTTTCACATCCTCTTTTTGTCAATGATGTCCAGTTTGAGGTAAACCTTTTTATCAATTTCTCAGCTGAAAGTATGTGGGTGGTGTTGAGATCTGCTCAAATATTTAGTGAAAGAAACTTGCAAAGTAGGAGACTAAAACCAACACAGAAACACCTGAATTTGCACACTAGTTTTTGGGTGAGAAAACCAATGTACCTCACAGCAGAACACCACTTAGGCCAGGGTTCCTCAGCCTTGGCACCGTTGTTTTGAACCGGGTAATTCTTTACAATGAGAGGCCATCCTGTACACATTATGTTCGGCAGCATCCCCAGCCTCTACCTACCAAACACTAGTCACACCTTCCCCTGCTTCCTTGTTGTGACAACCAAAAATGTCTCCAGGGAGTGCCCAATGTCCTCTGAGGTACAAAACCACCCCCAAACTGAGAAATGACTTACAGACTATCAGTAGGTTGCCTGAGGTTTGGAAACTCTCACCCCACTCCTTGCTTTAAAAGAAAAATTAGGCCTGGTCACGAAAGGAAAGCCATCCCTGGTTATGAAAACTAAATGGGATGAAAATAATGCAAGTTTACCGCTTGGTGAACAGTTTCCATATTACCTCATTTATCTTCACAAACAGTCTATGCGGCAGATTCTGTTATAACCCCCACTTTACAGAGGAGGAATCGGACATGCTGCCTGGAAATGCAGAGTACGTCCAATAGCTCAGTAAGTGCTGATCTTTCCCTCATGTCCTGGCTCGCAGCACTTGTAACGTCTGGGTCCCTGCAGCCCCGGACATCTTGTCCCTCCACATCAAGCTTCATCGTCCTTATCTCCCCAGCCACGCCTGACACTCCTATGTCCCCCAGGGCCCCAGGGCAGGACCTGCAACACAGGAAGACTCAGGAAATCACTCAAGTATGAGCCCGATGACCCGGGTGCAACCCTCTTGACAGCTTCAGACGCTCAAACGTCCCCCATCACCCTTCACTCTCAATCCTCCCTATCAAGGGCCTCCCAGGGGTAGAGACAAGAGAATCTCGGAATATAACACGCAGGAGAGAAGGCAATTTGGGGGCTGGAAAGCGAATGAGGGGCGCCGGGCTCTGGCTGACTCTTGGGAGAATGCACCCGAACCCTGGGAACCTTCCATCTCATGGGTCTCACCTGCCCTCCACCCCGAGCTCTGGCTTCAACCCCACAAGGCTGGAGGGGCGCGCACTTGTCACCGAGCCACACGGGTGCGTAACTGCTCACCCGGGTCACTCCCCGAGCCCGGCGCGCGCGTGGAGAAGCGCAAACCGCTCCTGCCGGCTCCGCGCACGCACAACCCCCAAGCCCGACGGCCGTGGCTCCCCGCGCGGGCGCGCACCCACTCCCACTCCCACTCCCGCGGGGTGCGCGTAAAAGCCCACCCGTGTCCCGGCAACGCGGCCCAATCCCTGCAATCTGCGCAGCGCACGCGCGGCCTCTCCCTTGCGCACCCCTATTCCTTTCTCCCCCCACCCCGACAACTCCCCACTCGCACCCCAAATCCTATCATACTCCCACAAGGGCAGAAAACCTAAAAAGCATCCATTCCTTTTTTAGAATAAAGTGCGCAGCGCGAGGTTGCCCTTACAAACCAGACGCCCCACCTGCTTCTGCGCAAGCGCAAACAAAAGACGCGCCGGTCTGGCCTGGAGCACTCTGGGAGCCGTGGGCGGAGCGCGTGACGTCACTGCGAGGCTCTCTGGGTGTGGGCGCAGCTGGTCCCGGAGCACTAGGCGCTTCCGGCCAAACCGCACCACGGGCATCTGGGAGTCGTCGGCGGGTAAACCCAAAGCCTTCTGGGAGTCGTAGTCCCTTCGCCCGCTTCCGCGTTTTCTCGGAGCCTGGACTTTCCTGCGCGGGTTCTACTCAGGTGAGTGCTCCCTTCCTCGGCGCGCCGATCCTGGCCCTTTGTCGTACTCCCGTGTAGGAGTTGAGGGTCTGTATATTACTCTCCCACGCATTCCGGTAGGCATCCCTGGAGATACGGCACTCCTCTCCGTGATCCCCCAACGGTCTCTGGCGACGCGCGGGGCTGGAGTGCCCTAAGCAGCTGGTGTCCCTGCTGATCTGCTTTAGGATCTGCCTCTGTTCTGACTCCTTCTAGTGTCCACCCCCCAACCTGAGGGCGGTTCCAACGCACCCTCCTCTGTCCTGGGTACAACCTAGAGTGATCAGGGCTGGCGTAGGGGGCGTCAGGCGGCCGTGGGAGCCCAGAGGAGGCGCCAGACCCAGGCCAGGGTTCAGGAAAGACTTCCAGAGCAAAGGACCTCAAAATTTACCATGCCCAAACAAAATTAAAGATTCTCTGGCCTAAACCTACGCCGTGATCTCACAGTATTTGCCTGTTCTTCCTACTTCCCCACCTCCTCCCCACGAAATGGTCCCACTGTCCTTCCAACTGCAGAAGCCAGAAGTTGAAGCTTGAAGTTGTCCGTCCTCTCAGCTTCTTTCACCTACTGCCTCGCTCAACCAAGTCTTGTGTGAGACCCACCTGCTCTATTTCCAGAAGAGATCCAGAATCTGACCACTTCTCTCTGCCTCCACTGCTTCTGCTCAGCCCTAAGCCACATTATTGTCCATCTGATCATTGCAGGAGCCTCCTTACTGGTCAGCTCTCGCCACTCTCCACCCTCTATTCACACGCAGCAGCGGGAGGGATCTTGTTAAAATATAAATCAGATCCTGTCACTCCACAGCTTACAACCATCCAATGGTTGCCATCTCATTCAGAATAAAATCCAAACTCCTCACCCTGCCAACCTCCAAGCCCTGGATCCTCTGCCCCCCCCCCCCCCCCCCCCCAGCCATAACTCACTTTCCAAACAACTGAACATAGGCCCTGCCCTTCAGGTCTTTGCATTTGTCTTGGAACATTCTGCCCACCCTGATCTAATGCCTGACTCCTTCTTGTCGTTCTGGCCTCAGCTCAGAGGATAATTACTTCATATTACTCTTTATATTTGTAAAGTATCTTGGTTATTTACTTATCCATGGGTTTGCTCCTCCTTGCAACCCTTCCTA
Organism: Mirounga leonina; assembly: GCF_011800145.1. Classification (NCBI taxonomy): domain Eukaryota; kingdom Metazoa; phylum Chordata; class Mammalia; order Carnivora; family Phocidae; genus Mirounga; species Mirounga leonina. The sequence goes on from NW_023270718.1 coordinate 6,482,189, forward strand.
TTTTGATCACTGCTGTCCCAGTGCCTAACGCATGTTGCGTAGATGGGAGGCAATGAATGGATACCTGTTGAATGGACGAATGAATAATGAACGCTTAAGCTGAGACTTGAAGGTGCCAAGCTTGCACAAGTGCCGGGAGAGTATTCCAGGCAACGGGTGTACTCAGTGCTATCCAGGCCACCTCCCTGGAGGCAACGACCCCCGCAAACCGGAATCCGTCTGTAACCTGCCTCCCTTCTCTCCCCGCCCAGGAGAAGCCAGCTCCTCCCGGCCCGCCCGCAGCCCGCGATGCCCGCCCCGCAGTGCGCCTCCTGCCACGCGGCGCGCGCTGCCCTCCGCCGCCCGCGCTCCGGCCAAGCGCTGTGCGGGGCCTGCTTCTGCAGCGCCTTCGAGGCCGAGGTGCTGCACACGGTGCTGGCGGGCCGCCTGCTGCCGCCCGGCGCGGTGGTGGCCGTGGGCGCCTCGGGCGGCAAGGACTCCACGGTGCTGGCGCACGTGCTGCGCGAACTGGCGCCGCGCCTGGGCGTCGCGCTGCGCCTGGTGGCCGTGGACGAGGGCATCGGCGGCTACCGCGACGCGGCGCTGGCGGCCGTGCGGCGCCAGGCGGCGCGCTGGGACCTCCCGCTCACCGTCGTGGCCTACGCAGAGCTCTTCGGGGGCTGGACGATGGACGCCGTGGCCCGCAGCACGGCCGGCTCGGGCCGCAGCCGCGCCTGCTGCACCTTCTGCGGGGTGCTGCGGCGCCGCGCGCTGGAGGAAGGGGCGCGCCTCGTGGGAGCCACGCACATCGTGACCGGTGAGCGCAGGCACCGCCGCCGAGGGCCGAGGGGCCGGCACCTAGAGGGCCGGGGCCCGGCCCGAGCAGGGGGAGGGAGCCGCTGCGGGCGCCTGGGTGCGGGCTGCCCGCGAGGAGAAGGGGCGCGCATGCCGGCGGCAGGTGCAGGGCGCAGAACGCGTGCGTGCCTGGGACGGGCGCTGCGCGCTTCGGAGTCCCTGCCATCACGCTGGCCGCTAGAGGGGTGGAGGGGTCCTCTCCGGGGGCTGTGGTTCCCTGCCTTTTAAAGAACGACGTCCTTTGTGCCTCCCCTCACGAAAGGAGGCGAGTGAAGTGGTACCACCGTCAGAAGCCAACTGTAGTCTGAAGCGCAGCGGTCTTTGGACTGCTTTTCTCTGTCGGCCTCTCCTCTCTGCTGACCCTTATTCTCTCCCGGTCGTGACTTGCACACATAATTCTCGACCATTTACTGTGTACCAGATACAAGCTACGCAGCCCAGAGCAATACCTAACCTCAGTTGCCTCTTCTGTAAAATGGGCTTATTAGTAAGACCGAGGTCCCAGGGTTGCTGGGAATTAGATGAGTTATGTGTGAGGCACTGAGACCGGAGCCTGGCAACAGTACACATTACAGAAATGTTTGCCATCGTGAGGACACACAAGACAGTCTCTGTTCCTGCTCTTCTCTCACGTGCATGGTTATAACCTGAGAAGGTTATTCTAACGAAAACCACACTTTGCCCGTTTATAGCAGGAGCACCCAGTGAAGGGAGAAGAGTAGGGTTAGGAAGCATTTCCAGAGTGAGCCAAGACCTGAAGGCCACCCAAGTAACCAGTGAAGGTCGGACGGAGGGTCGGGTTCTGAGCAGAGGAAACAGCTTATACAAAGGCCCTGAGGAGGGTTGGTACGGCCAATTGGAGAGGCCCTAAGAAGACCAGTGTTTTACTATCTGGACTCTACAGACTCGAGTATAAGATGACAAGATGCAGGATAAGTAGAGATTCAGCTTATGTTTTTAGGGTGATTGTTGCGTAAATATTCCCTAACCTCCTCCCTGGTCTTTCTAAACGTGGTGACCTGCATTCCCAGAGGCGCTGAGGCAAGAGCTCGCTTGAGAATCGCCATTAACCGTTAAATGCCCTTTTGACTTCTGTGCAGTAGGAAGCGCACTTCTGAGACTGAAATGGTACTTGTGGTGTAAAGCGCTGTTACTACCTTCGGGAAAAGGCAACTAGCCCAGGGCCTGGTTGGCCATAAGTGGGGGGCAAATGAGGGCACCCCGCGTTGCTTCCCGGGAACCTGTGTGTGTTCCCCTCTTGTTTCTCACTGTGACCACCTCCAGCCTCCACCTGGCTGTCCCGTGGTGCCCAGGGATCTCCGTGGCCCTGTGTGGCCCTCCCTGCTGTTCCCCACACGCCCTCTGCATCTCTCTGGGTCCTGGCTGCCCCACAGGGTCTGGGGTGTGAGGTCTCCAAGGCCTGGTCACCTACTCTGCCACTCTCCATCCCCTCCCCATCTCTCTCTGGGTCCTGGGGGTGGGGTCGCCATGGCCGGGTCGCACACGGCGTGCCACTCTGCAGGCCCCTCCCCGTCTGGCTGGGTCCTGGCTGCCCCCCCCCGATGGCACCCCCCCCTCACCTGCTCTCCCTCTCTCCCCCAGGCCACAACGCCGACGACATGGCGGAGACCGTGCTCATGAACTTCCTGCGGGGCGACGCGGGCCGGCTGGCGCGGGGCGGGGGCCTGGGCTCGCGGGGCGAGGGGGGCGCACTGCCGCGCTGCCGCCCCCTGCAGCTGGCCTCGCAGAAGGAGGTGGTGCTGTACGCGCACTTCCGCCGCCTCGACTACTTCTCGGAGGAGTGCGTCTACGCGCCCGAGGCCTTCCGCGGCCACGCGCGCCACCTGCTCAAGCTCCTGGAGGCGGCGCGGCCGTCGGCGGCGCTGGACCTGGTGCACTCGGCCGAGCGCCTGGCCCTGGCCCCGGCCGCGCGGCCGCCGCCCCCGAGCGCCTGCTCCCGCTGCGGGGCGCTGGCCAGCCGCGCGCTCTGCCAGGCCTGCGCCCTCCTGGACGGCCTGCAGCGCGGCCGGCCCCGCCTGGCCATCGGCAAGGGCGGCGGGGCGCGCGACGAGGAGGGGCCGCCACCCCCGCCGCCCAGCGACCCCGGTTCTGCGCCCGGCCCCGCCGGCGCGGAGTGCGGCGCGGCCTGTAAGGAGCGCTGCGAATAACCCCCTCCGCCCGGGCTTCGGGGTGAGGTTGGGAGGGGGACGGACGGGACCGGTTCCCGGTGACCCCGCAGAAGCTGAGGCCGGGACTCCTGGGTCTGAGGGAGGAGGGCCTGGCGGGCTGGGGGCCAGGACTCCGAGGTCTGAGGGAGGAGGGGCTGGGGGCCGGGAG
>NW_023270718.1:6485369-6513073 GCF_011800145.1 Mirounga leonina
GAGGAGGGGCTGGGGGCCGGGAGTCCTGGGACTGAGGGAGGAGGGGTTGGGACGTGGACTCTTGGATCTAAAAGAGAACGGAACAACTTCCCATTCCCAAGCAGTGGCAATTAGGGGGCTGCTTACTTGTACTCTGCCCAGTTCTGGGCATGCTCAGGATAGTCCAAGCCTTCTTGAGCACCTCCTGTGTGTCATGATTGGCTGTAGCGAAATTAGCAAAACCACTTGACTTGGTGGGCGCTGGTCATTTACAGTAACCATGATGCTTACCTTTGAGTGCTGTGCGTACTGCAGCCGCCACAAGGTCTCATTTCATCCAAACCACACACGAGCTCATTGGCCTGAGGGCACCTAGCTGGAGATGGGCAGAATTGGGGGCTCCCACCCAGATCTGCACCTGGAGCTCTTCAAGACGGTGGATTTGCTCCCCACCCCCACCCCCGAAATCTCTCCTAGTGTCTCTGTGTGATGGGTGAGGAGCAGCTGGGTGGGCTCCCCAGACCTCAGATTATGGAGGCAGAGCTGGGTGAGCCTGGGTCAGTGACTTAACCTCTCTGGTCTTCGGTTTCCTCCTCTGAAATGGAATTACACCCCTCCACCCCCCATCAAAGCGCTGTTGTGAGGATTTGATAGGGTGCTCAATATATGGTAGCCAACTTTGTGGGTCATATTACATTGTGGCCACCAGGGGGCTCTGGGTTTCAGATTTGCTACCCTGCGCTTCCAGGAGGGTGTGAGGCCCAGAAAAGCTTCCAGCTTGACCCCTGGGGAGAGACTTGGCATTCTCAGTCCCCCCTCCAAGTTTTGCTGGCCTGGTCCCTTGTCAGGAATGCCCTCCCTTTGCCATCTTCCTTCTCAAATCCTCCCGGGTGTTTCTAGAAACCTTCCTCACTCTTCTCACCTGCCCAGCCCAGGACATAGGATTCTTCCCAAGTCCCAGCCCCCAGGTCCTGCCCTCATGTGTGGCCATCCACACTCTGGTTCTTGTTCTCCCTAACTGGACTGAGGTTTGAGGGGAGATCTCCCACCCCACCAGATAACCAACATCATTTATTCAATATGTACGGAATCCCTAATGTGTGCAGGGGCATTTCTAAACGTTGTTAAAAAAAAAAAAAAAAAAGACAAAAACCTCTCACTCAGGGCGCCTGGCTGGCTTGGTCGGTGGAGCATGCAACTCTTGATCTTGGGGTTGTGAGTTCGAGCCCCACATTGGGTGTAGAGATTACCAAAAATAAATAAACTTAAAAAAAATCCGTCTCACTCATGAAGTTTACAGTATTGTGGGAGAGGGGCAATAGACAAATTAGGGTGTAATGTGACGTCTGATGATGCATGCTATGAATAACAAAGCAGCTTAAGGGGAAAGGGTGCTATTTCAGTTTGGGAGGCCAGGGCCTTTTTGAGAAAGTGACTTGAACAGAGACCGAAATAAAGCAAGGGAGGTTTCTAGCTATGACAGAGAATCTCGTGTCAGAACAACACTGCCACTGAGATCAACTGGAAAAGAAAAAATAGATCTATAACAAAGCAAGCTATTTGAAGACATCAAAAAGCTACCAAGGCAGTCAGGATCCCACTGAAGAGGCTTATTCTGCTGCAGGGGCCAGAAAGCTGAGGGACAGGCAGAAAGCATAGGCTAAGAAGTTGGGGATCTGAGCAGAGCTTTCAACAGTGTCATAGGACTGGAGTCCAGGACTAGGTAGGCAGGGACTCGAGGGGCCAGAATCTGGGGTAACTGGAAGAGCACTGAGGTCATCCAGACACTGTGTTCATATTTTCCCCTGGACAGTTTCATGGAACCGGGTAAAGAAAGTTTGACGTTCAGGGTCTCGTACAAAATAGAGGCCCAGTAAGCACCTGTTAGGACCCAAGTAAGGTCACAAATTAGAAGTAAGGGTCACCTGGAAGTAGACCCACCCACAAAAACACCAGAACCTACCTTCAGACACACTCAATCCCAGACCAGGTGAAGATCCCTACTCTGTCTGCTTGTCAGAAAGCAAAAGTTAGGGTAGCCCTGGCCACTGAGCCTGTTTACACTTACGTTGATTAAAATTAAATTTAGGGGTGCCTCAGTCAGTTAAGCATCTGACTCTCGGTTTCAGCTCAGGTCATGATCTCAGGGTCTTGGGATGGAGCCCAGTGTAGGGCTCCGTGCTCAGCGGGGGGTTTCTCTCCCTCCGACCCTCTCCCCGTTTATGTGGGCCGGGAGAGGGTCTCTCTCACTCTCTCTCCAAAATAAACAAATCTTTAAAAAACTTTAATTCAAAACTCAGTTCCTCGGTCACACTAAACACATGTCAAGTCTCTATAGCCACACATGGCCGGTGGCTGCCATACCAAACCGTGCAGATGCACTCTTCCCATCATCACAGAACCTTCCTTTGTGCAGTGCTATTCTAGAGATTTCTAGTATCCAGGGGGGCAAAATTTCCACCCGAGCCTCAGAAAATCCCCACAGTTTTTCATACAAAATACCTGACCTTCAATTTAAAAATCTGCCAGGGGACAGGACAAAATGATGGCGTACGGAGAGAAAAACAGCACAAACACGATCACAGGTGATCCCGATGCAGGAGTTTCAGGCATGGACTTGAACCATTGTCACCGTGCTCAAGAAAATAGACACTAAAATGGAAAATGTCGTCGTTGAATTGGAATACATTTTAAAAAGCACCAGGCAGGATCGAATAACCAATACAAGACTTACCCTCCCGATGCAAACAAGTATAAAACTGTACAGAACGTGTGGGGCGCTTCACTGTCTCGCTCCCCATGCAGGTTGTCTTCCCTGATGACCAACACCAGCCTCAAGCCCACCACCACCCACCTGGCCATGGGCCCACAGAGGCAACAGCTGCTCAGAGAACTACCTGGGAGCTCCCCCTTTGGGCTCCCATGTTGGCAGCTGGACATTCTCTGCAAACTCTGTCATGTCCCTCCCCCTGCTACACCTGTGCTTCAGGTGAGCTGCGGAGGGATGATGCTCTCTCTTCCCAGCCTGCCCCCTCCAGAACCCTTCTCCCCAGTGATGACCAGGGAGGTGAAGGCTGAGCTCTTCTCACTGCAGAACTGGTGTAACCTGTCACGGGGGCCCCTCCCTTCCCATGTTGTCTCATGCCCACTCATGTTGTCTCATCCCAAGTGCATTTCTAACCCCTCAGAATATGGATGGGGGGGGGGCTCCCCATCCACTCAGAATTCTTGGACCACCCTCTTGGAGCAGGAGCGCCTGGGGGCCAGGACTTACCTGAAACTGAATCTTCTCTCCATTCTGGCTCTTAGCCCAGACCTGGTCAGACAAGAAGCCTCCAGAAAGCAAGGCTGAACCCGGACTCATCTGCGGGGACCCCTAGGGCCCGCCCACCACTAGAACTAAGAGCTGGGGCCCTGGCTCCCGCCCCAGACTTGGCTGTGATGTTTGCAGGTTTCTGGTGTCAACTTGAACTCAGGACCTGTATGTGGCTCATTCTCAGGTTTCCCCGGGCCCTGGCAAGTCCCTCATCTTCAGAATGAGTCCTAATGTCTCAACGGTTCCGTTAGCTCCATGAGGCCGTTTCCCCTGACCTTGAGGTCTGAGTCCTTCCCCTCGTCTGAATATTTACCTTTCATATACAATGAAGGAAAACTTAGAATTATCTCTGTGACCCACCGGCTCCCAATATAACACCTCAACCAGACTTCTGGTGCTTCATTCCTTCAACGGAGCTGAATCAAAGCTCACCATAGCACCAGGCACAGAGCAGGATCACAAATCATGTACTGTCATCGCGTTCCTTAGCAGCACAAGAAAGGGATAAAAGCAGAGCAGGTACACCTGGGTGGCTCAGTCGTTAAGCGTCTGCCTTCGGCTCAGGTCATGATCCCAGGGTCCTGGGATCAAGTCCTGCTTTGGGCTCCCTGCTCAGCGGGGAGCCTGCTTCTCCCTCTGCCTCTGCCTGCAGCTCCCCCTGCTTGTGCTGACAAATAAATAGAATCTTTAGAGAAAAAAAAAGGCACAAGCAAATATCAACACACTGGAAAGTGAGGGGAGGAAGAGGAGGAATGGGACACAGAAGGTTTTCTGGAGGGGGTGAAGGCAGAATCAGCTCTGGGGGGCAAGTCACCCCGTGTTGTGTGAGAAATGCGTTGTGTCTTTGAAGTTAATAAGCTCCCAGGATGAAGAAGTTTTCAGAGGGAGATTAAAGAGAAGCTTGGACGTCCTCTAGCCAGTACCTCTGTCCCCTAGGACAGAGGATCACGCCAGTCCCATTCGCCGGCCCTCCTCCCTCTGCATCTGAGGCAGGTTAGGGATCTGCCTCTAGGGGGCGCTCCACCCATCATTCCAGACCTGGGGACCTCCCAGCCCAAGGGTTGGCGCTGTCCGTGGTTCTGGAGCATAGCTGGGTGAGTTCAGGAAACCCCAGTTCTGCTAAGGACCCCAATCCACAGGCACAAGGTCCCGAGCCCTAGGCCAGCAGGGCATCTAAGTCGGAGCGGTTTCAGAAAGGCTGGGTCCCTCCTGGGAAGGAGGATCCAGAAGAAGGGGTGGGAGTGGGCTGGGCTCATCTCTGTGCTTTTCCCCTCAGCCCTTTTGTTGCCTTAACATTCTTTTGACCTTGTGGAGCCAGCCTGGCGAAGGGACAGGGAGGAACAAGGTCTTCTCTGAGGTTTCAGATTATGCTCATGCTGCTGGCCCTTGGCCCACACTTTTTTTTTTTTTAAGATTTTGTTTATTTATATTAGAGCACGCACACGTGATGGGGAGCGGCAGGCAGGAGGAGCAGACTCCCGGCTGAGCAGGGAGCCCGACGACGTGGGACTTAATCCGAGGACCCGAAGATCATGACCTGAGCCAAAGGCAGATGCTTAACCGACTGAGCCACCCAGGCGCCCTAGATCACTCTTTAAGTAGCAAGTCTGTGCCTGGATCTCCCCTTGAGTGGAGGATAGGAAAGAGGTGGACGTTCATTGGAGCTCCTCCTGTGCCAGACTCAGGACTGTGCCTTTATACACCTTGACCCAATGAACCCTCACAACCACCCCTAGAGAGGACTGGCTAACAATTCTCATTTGGCAGAGGGGGAAACTGAGACTCAATGTGGTACGCAGCCTTCACAGGGTCTCACATCATTGATGCACATTTGGAAGCTGGGATTGTGACCCACACATGCTTGATGCCATAGAGAGTGATTCCTGAATCCACTGCACTCTGGTCCCAGAAAAGCAGATGATGCACACTGGGGAGGTGTTTTATTTATAAGGGATAGAGAACCATCAGACGATAGTCCAGGACTGATGGTGGTTGCAGACAGCAGGAGAGACCTCCATAGGGAGAGTCTAAAGGGATCAAGATCATGTCTCCAAGGACCAGCCCCTATGCCATCTTCCAACCAGTTCAGGAGACTCTGCTGCTAATGGACATGTAACATGCTCACTAGTAGTGACAGAGTGCATTTCACTTAGCATTTGCCACCAGAATGTCCCTAGAAGAGGAAGTTCCCCAGTGAACTTCTATCTTAGGGAAGTTGCCAAGCTTGTCAGGCCACCACTAAGAAGATCTCAGTGTGACCTACAGAGAGGGTAGTTTTTGAGAATGTGAGGCCAGCTATGGAGAAGCAGGGGACTGGGGAAGAAGCTGAGCATGAGGGGGTAGAATGTGCAGAAATCTGTTTAAAAATAAAAAACAAAACTCCGGGACACCTGGCTGGCTCAGTCAGAAGAACATGCTACTTTTGATTCCCGAGGTCCTGAGTTCAAGCCCCATGTTGGGTGTAGAGATGGCTAAAACAAAATAAACTTTTTCCCCCAAAGATTTTATTTGCTTGAGAGATAGCGACAGAGAGCATGAGTGGAAAAGAGAGGGAGAAGCAGGCTCCCCGATGAGCAGGGAGCCCAACGTGGGGCTCGATCCCAGGACCCCGGGATCACAACCTGAGCCAAAGGCAGATGCTTCATCGACTGAGACATCCAGGCACCCCTAAAACAAAATAAACTAAAACAAAACAAAAACAAAAACAAGAAACAAGCATCGGAGAGGCTGTGGAGAAAAAGGAACCCTCATGCACTGCAGGTGGGAATGCAAACTCATAAAGCCACTATGCAAAACAGTATGGAGGTTCCTCAAAAAGTTAAAAATAGAACTACCCTAGTATCCAGTAATTGCACTACTATTTACCCAAAGAATACAAAAACACTAGTTCCAAGATATATGCACCCCTATATTTACACCATTATTTACAATAGCCAAATTATGGAAGCAGCCCGTGTGTCCATTGGTATATGAATGGATAAAGAAGATGTGGTATATGTATACAATGGAATATTAGCCATAAACAAGAATGAAATCTTGCCATTTGCAACAACATGGATGGAGCTAGAGGATATAATGCTAAGTGAAATAAGTCAGAGAAAGACAAATGCCATATGACTTCACTCATATGTGAAATTTGAGAAACAAGACAAATTAACAAAGAAATAAGAGACAAACCAAAAAACAGACTCTTAACTAGGGAGTGAAGGTGATTAAGAGTACACTTACCATGATGAGCACTGAGTAATGTAGAGAATTGTTGAATCACTATACTGTACAGCTGAAATTAATAAAACATTGTATGTTAACTATACTGGAATTAAAAAAAAAAACCCACAGGCACAAAATAGCATCATTTAGGCCAAATCCACAAACCGGGACTTAATGCATAATCTAACTGCAGTTTTACTCTCCTATAACCAGGGCTCAGGGGTGCAGGAGCAGCTGGTTCCAGGCGTCCCAAACAGAGACAAGACAGGAATTTACTCCAGGAAGGCCAACACCAGGACGACCACGACTAGTGTTGCCAAGACTGTCTTCAGAGAGCTGAAAAATCTCCCTAGGTTTATAGTAGCAAAATGTGGGGGCACCTGGGTGGCTCAGTCAGTTAAGGGTCTGACTCTTGATTTCGGCTCAGGTCACGATCTCAGGGTCATCAGATCGAATGCTGCACAGGGCTCCGCACTCAGCACAGAGTCTGCTTGAGATTGTCTTTCTCTGCCCCTCCCTCCCCACCCCCACCCTGCGCACACACTTCTGCTCTTTCTCTAAAAAACGAAGAAAAGAAGATGTTGGACGAAGGGCAGTGGGAACGTGCTGCTAGGCAGTAAAGGCCAAGTCGATCATTGTCTTGGGGTCAGTCATGGTGGGTCTCGCTGGCTCAGAGCAGTTTTTATTGCTTAAGGGGGTAGTTTCACTTTCCATCACGGGATGATCCCCCCCACCCTCCAAGGTCTTTTGCCTGAGTTAAGAGATAAGGTGGAATGAAGATCTTAATCGATTAGAAAGTACAGACTGAGGGGATGCCTGGGTGGCTCAGTCATGAAGGGTCCAGTTCTTGATCTCAGCTCAGGTTTTGATCTCAGGGTGGTGAGTTCATGCCCCATGTTGGGCTCCACGCTGGGCATGGAGCCTACTTAAAAAAAAAAAAAAAAGTACAGACTGAGGTCAAAGTGGAGGTGGTTGACATCCTCTGTCATTCCACCAGAAATGTAGCCCTAACCGGTCAGTCAGGAATCTATTGATTAGTGCCAATGAGTCTGCCACAAGGGCCCCCCTATCCCCCAAAGGAAGAGGAGGTCATCTGCAGGAAAAGACCCCTTACCTTCACCTCCCCATAGAAGGGAAAGCAGCCTAGCTTGGACTGATCCTTTTCTCTTGCTAATAACTTTCTTGCCCCACCTCCTTCTAGAAAAATTTCCGTTTTGTACCTCAATTAAAAGCCTAATGTCAGGCGCTTACAATCAGAAAAGCTCATTGGTCGCTGGTACTGCAGGGCTGCTAGGGAAGTTTCGGCTGTTTTCGTTTTAGTGCTTTCTTGAGAAAAATAAATAAATAAATTGGTCCAACTCTAGAGGAGGGGAGAGGATAAGCTCTTTCTTCCGCCCAGGCTCTCAGCCGGGGTGTGTGCAAGGACTCCAGGTGTGAAGGCCCAGCCAGTGTCTGCCAGGGGAAGCAGAGGCAGAGCCTCCAAGGGAGGGATCTCAAACTGCACAGCCGTGGGTTAGAATAACATGGAGGTTGTAAGGAAGAAAGCGGAGAGAAGTGCAGATGAGTGGTGCTAAAGACCAAAAATTCCACTGAGTAAATCTGAGGATGTAACTGGCTTTATTCAATGACTCCTGACTTCCGGTAAAGAGACAGGTTGCGCGTAGTGGGAAGTTTTTATAGGCAGGAGGGTGGGGCAAGGGAGTTGTTATCAAAAGAAAGGATTTTTTCAGATTGGGCCATCTTTTCGGGGGAAGATCTTACCCTGCAGGTGACCTCAGCAGTGCTGATCGGGAAATTTCAGATCCTCTGGGGCGCCTGGGTGGCTCGGTCGTTGAGTGTCTGCCTTCGGTCAGGTCATGGTCCCCGGGGTCCTGGGATCGAGCCCCGCATCGGGCTCCCTGCTCCGCGGGAAGCCTGCTTCTCCCTCTCCCACCCCCTGCTTGTGTTCCCTCTCTTGCTGTGTCTCTCTCTGTCAAATAAATTAAAAATAAAGGTCACATTTCTGGGAGAGGTTGAAACTGCCTTTAGTCTTGGTTTGCTGTTGTGGGGGCAAGTGCCTCCACCTTGGGCCCATTGTTTCTTTTCCAACGGTAGCTACAGGGGGGCCGTAATGGACTTTAAAAGCCAGGGGCAGCTGATGCTTGTGATGTATTGTCTAAGGCTAGGGAACCTTGAAGGGGTTTGTGCAGGAAACCCGGGGTTAGCTCTCTGGCTGTTGGACAGATCCCTGTGGGGCCCATCCACGAGACAGGGAAGGGACTGATTGATGGTCGGGAGGGTAAGGAATGTGCTGGAAGAACTGACAGGTACAAGTGGGATGAGGAGAAGACTCCACGGAGATGATAAGATGCTGTATCATGAAGCAAACGCCAGGCCGAGACGCTGGTCTTTCCCTGGGGAGGCTTTGAAGAGCTCTGGGAAGGAAAATGACGCCCGCAGGTTGCTACCCTGTGCTCTGGGCCTGGTCACCCCCAGCCTCAGAGAGCAGTAGGTACTGAGCACAGTGAGACAGGACATTTGTTGGTTGATTTCTGCATGTTAATTTCTTTAATGGCCACAGCCACCTCTGAGGCAGGGTGCATGATCTCTGATTACAGAACGGGAAACTGAGGCACAGAGCGATGAAGTGACTTGCTTGACAGCCTACGTTGGAGCCCAAGTCAGCTCTACCTGGGGACACTCGGCAAGTCCTTCCTGTTTGTATTGACACAGGGCTCCACATGCTTCACCAGTTAGTGCCGGACTTCTCCTCTCCCCCAGGGGCCACGACTCCTCAGGCCAGCACCGGGCTCTAAGCCATCCTCATTCGCTTGTCTTGATCTCATTCACTCACTGGTGCTGGTGGCCTCCTTATCCTCAGGTTCCCTCGACTTCATCTCGTGAAAGCTGAAGGAGGCGTAATGGAGCTCCTGTTCGTCCCCCGAGGGAGGGGCATCCCTGACAGGGGTCACTTGGGCTGGGGGGCTGTCTGGCCTGGGCTTTCGCCTGGAATCCTGAGTAAAGAAGAAACAAGGGAGTCAGAGAAGGAATAAGGCAGGTGTGGTCCCCAAGGGAAGTTGGGCTAAAGGGCATTTATTCATTCATCTTCCTATTCATACATACTTCCTACGAATTCAATTATTCACGCATCCATTTAAAATTCTGTAACGTTGGGACGCCTGGGTGGCTCAGTCAGTTAAGCACCTGTCTTCGGCTCAGGTCATGATTCCAGGGTCCCGGGATTGAGTCCCACATCAGGCTTCTTGCTCAGGGGAGATCCTACTTCTCCCTCTGCCCCTCACCCCACTTGTGGTCTCTCTCTCTCAAATAAATAAATCTTTAAAAAAATAAAAATAAAATTCTGTAATGCAAAAATAATAATAATAATAAAATAAAATTCTGTAATGCTATGACTGTTTGGCCATATTGAAGGCTTACTAATCACGTTTAATCCTCACAAAAAACCAGTGTGAATGATACTTATTCTCCCCATTTTACAGATTAGGGAGACTGAGGTGGGGGAAGGTGAAGTAACTTGCCCAAGTCACTCCTCTAGTCACCAGCCGAGCCAGGAACAAAACTCAGGCCTGCTGTGTTATTGGAAATAAAAAGAGGCAGAAATACTTGAACAAAAATAAAGATAAAATTCCCAGAATTGAAGAAAGATAAACCACCTCAGCTGAAAAGGGCCCCACAAATGCAAGAAAAAAGACCAGGGAAACCACATACCCAATACAGCATAGTAAATCTTAAGAATATCAAAACGAAAGAGAAAAATGTAAAAGTTTCTAGGGACAATGAGTGGATCACTTACAAATGTGCAAGATTCATACAGACATAGATTTTTTTTCTTTTCTTTTCTTTTCTTTTCTTTTTCTTTCTTTTTTTTTTTGCGAGAGAGAGAGAGAGAGAGAGAGCTGGCATGCGTAAGTAGGGGGAGGGGCAGAGGGAGAGGGAGAGAGAGAATCTCAAGCAGACTCCCCAGTGAGCACAGAGCCCGACATGGGGCTTGATCTCACAATCTCATGATCCTGAGATCAAGAGTCAGACACTTAATCACCTGAGCCACTGAGGCGTCCCCAGACATAACATTTCTTAACAGCAACACTGGGTACAAGAAACAATAGGGTACAGTGTTTAAAGCATTGAAGGAAGGGGGTGCCTGGCTGGGCTCAGTGGGTAGAGCGTGTGACTCTTAATCTTGGGGTTGCGAGTTTGAGTCCCAAGTTGGGTGTAAAGATTACTTAAAAGAAAAATAAGACAAAATAATAAAGCATTGAAGGAAAATCACTATGATCCTAGAATTTTTTTTTAAGATTTTATTTATTTATTTGACAGAGAGAGACACAGCGAGAGAGGGGACACAAGCAGGGGGAGTGGGAGAGGGAGAAGCAGACTTCCCGCGGAGCAGGGAGCCCGATGCGGGGCTCGATCCCAGGACCCTGGGATCACGACCTGAGCCGAAGGCAGACGCTTAACAACTGAGCCACCCATGTGCCCGATCCTAGAATTTATATCCTGCCAAGTGAAATTCAAATGTAGGAACATTAAAAAAGAATTTCAAACACACAAGTCCTCAGAAGTCTTAATACAAGAAAATCCAAATTGAAAACACATTGGGAAGAAGAATCCAAATAAAAGTAACAAAACCTGAAAATGCTGCAATAAATCTGGGGTACAAAGGTGACAAAATACCCCAGTAAAATGTGTGGCTGTGTATTAAACAAAAGACCATATAGAAAAATGTTAAGTATGTTCATAATAACCCAGAATGAGAAATGAAGATCTAGAAAAAGCACCAACATTGTGGGAAGTGGAGGGAAAGAAGAACAAGAGATACATAAAAGTACACTGAAGTTTTTTTGTTGGGTGTAAGAGAGATATTAATTTTTTAAGAAAGGAGAAAATGAAATACTGAAAAAAATGGAACCAAGTGAAAGGAAAAGTTAAAATAGGAGAACAAAATCCGCATGTATTAACAACCACAGAAAACACAAATAGAGGAGGTCAAATTGGTTTTGTAAAAACCTGGCCGGCTCAGTCAGGAGTCTCTTAATGCCAGGGTTGTGAGTTCAAGCCCCATGTTGGGTGCGGAGCCTGCTTAAAAAATTCTTTAAAAAAAAAACCTGGTTATATGCTGTTTACAAAAATCACTTCTGAAGTATAAATAAAATGTTGTTGGAGGAACAGAGGATGTAAAAATATCAGACATCTTACTAGCCAATGACAAATTGGTGTATCTATATTAAGATCCAACCAAATAGACTTTAAAACAAAAAGTATCAATAGCAATAGAGAGGATCACTATGTGTGATCAAATGTTCAATTCACTGAGAGGATACAGCATTTCTAAAATACATGGACTCACAACCTGGAGATCAAGAGTAGCATGCTCCACCAACTGAGCCAGCCAGGTGCCCCAAACTGGGATACTTTAAAAAAAATTTTTTTTAAATGGGCTCCACACCCAATGTGGGGATCAAACTCACAACCCTGAGATCAAGAGTCACATGCTCTTCCGACTGAGCCAGAAGGCGCCCCTGTGATATTTTTTAAACAAACAAACAAACAAAAAACTGTTAAAATGGCCAACAGACACATGAAAAAATGCTCCACATCACTCGGCATCAGGGAAATATAAAGCAAAACCACAATGAGATACCACCTCACACCAGTCAGAATGGCTAAAATTAACAAGACAGGAAATGACAGATGTTGGTGAGGACGCAA
This sequence comes from Mirounga leonina, assembly GCF_011800145.1. Taxonomy (NCBI): domain Eukaryota; kingdom Metazoa; phylum Chordata; class Mammalia; order Carnivora; family Phocidae; genus Mirounga; species Mirounga leonina. The sequence continues at coordinate 6,497,584 of NW_023270718.1, forward strand.
AGAAAGGGGAACCTTCCTACACTGTTGGTGGGAATGCAAGCTGGTGCAGCCACTCTGGGAAACAGTATGGAGGTTCCTCAAAAAGTTGAAAACAGAGCTACCCTACGACCCAGCAATTGCACTACTGGGTATTTACCCCAAAGATAAAAATGTGATCTGAAGGGGCATGTGCACCCCAATGTTTATAGCAGCAATGTCCACAATAGCCCAACTATGGAAAGAGCCCAGATGTCCATCGACAGATGAATGGATAAAGATGTGGTATCTATATACAATGGAATATTATTCAGCCATCAAAAAGTGAAATCTTGCTATTTGCAACAACGTGGCTGGAACTAGAGGGTGGGTTTTTTTTTAAGATTTTATTTATTTTATTTGAGAGAGAGAGCATGAGAGGGGGAAGGGTCAGAGGGAGAAGCAGACTCCCCACTGAGCAGGGAGCTCAATGAAGGACTCAATCCCGGGACTCCAGGATCATGATCTGAGGCGAAGGCAGTCGCCCAACCAACTGAGCCACCCAGGCACCCTGGAACTAGAGGGTGTTATGCTAAGCGATATAAGTCAATCAGAGAAAGACAATTATCATATGATCTTGCTGATATGTGGAATTTAAGAAACAAAACAGAGATTCATAGGGGAGGAGAGGAAAAAATAAAACAAGAAGAAATCAGAGAGGGAGACAAACCATAAGAGACTCTTAATCATAGGAAACAAACTGAGGGTTGCTGGAGGGGAGGTGGATGGGGATGGGGTAACTGGCTGATGGACATTAAGGAGGGCACGTGATGTAATGAGCACTGGGTATTATATAAGACTGTTGAATCACAGACCTGTACCTATGAAACCAGTAATACATTATTTGTTAATTTTTAAAAAATGAAAAAAAAACTGTTAAAATACTTCAATGTCTATATACAAATTATTAGAACTAACAAGGGAGCTTAGGGGCGCCTGGCTGGCTCAGTCAGTGGAGCATGCGACTCTTGATTTCAGGGTAAGTTTGAACCCCACGTTGGGTGTAGAGATAACTTAAAAATAAAATATTGGGCGCCTGGGTGGCTCAGTTGGTTAAGCAACTGCCTTCGGCTCAGGTCATGATCCTGGAGTCCCGCATCGGACTCCCTGCTCAGCAGGGAGTCTGCTTCTCCCTCTGATCCTCCCCCCTCTCATGCTCTCTCTCTCTCTGTCTCATTCTCTCTCTCAAATAAATAAATAAAATCTTTAAAAAATATATTAAAAAATAACTAACACGAGAGCTTAGCAAGCTGGAAGAATATAAGATCAATAAATACGTAATTGCTGTTCACACACTGTTGCATCTACTGAGAGAATGAAGACAATCCTCAGCATCCAGACCAGCACCCCAAAGAGCTGGGTGTCACTGTGAAGAGATGAACATTTATAGTGGAGCCCCAGAAGAACTCTGCAGGGGTGTTCAGTCCCACCAAAGTAGAAAGTAGAAGGAGAAGCTGTTTGGACAAATTAAGGAACTGGCTACTGTTCAATCTTTTGCCACCTACTACCAACACTCCATGTGACACAGATCTCTGTGACCAAAGAATGGAGTCTGAATGTGCTCATTTCCCCATCACTGATTCAGGAGAGTGAGTTATTTATTGAAATATGAAATCTCTTAGAAGAAAAATACATCTGCAGAGGATGCATGAGGCCAGATTTCTTGTGCAGTATCTGAAGTCCAAAAGGATGAGTTGATTCTTGAACAAAATGACATTATATTTGCATCAAATTCAGCTGCTTTGATTCAGCTAGCCATGACAGTTAAAAACAAGAATATCGGGGCACCTGGGTGGCTCAGTTGGTTAAGCGACTGCCTTCGGCTCAGGTCATGATCCTGGAGTCCCAGGATCGAGTCCCGCATTGGGCTCCCTGGTCGGCAGGGAGTTTGCTTCTCCCTCTGACCCTCCCCCCTCTCATGTGCTTGCTCTCTCTCATTCTCTCTCTCTCAAATAAATAAAATAAAATCTTTAAAAAAATTATAAAAAAAAAACAAGAATATCACAAAATTTTCAGACGGTATCTCTCTGTAAAAGCATGGTGCAGGAGGCTTATGAGTAGATCTAAGAATGCTCCAGCTACCAAACCAACAGGAATCTAAATGACACCTAAGACCAATTTGTAATTTTTTTAAATTCTAAAACACTTTATAAATTTTTTAAAGTTTATTAGTATTATTATTATTTTTAGTAATCTCTACACCCAGCATGGGGCTTGAACCCATGACCCTGAGATCAAAAGTTGCATACTCCTCCCACTGATCCAGCCACGTGTCCCAACCTTTCATAATTTTTTCTTAAAGATTTATTTATTTATTTGAGAGAGAGTGAGTGTGTGTGCATGTGTGCACGAGTGGGGGGGGCGGGTAAGGGGAGAGAGAGACAGAGTTATGAGCAGACTCACACTGAGCACAGAGCTTGGTGCAGGGCTCAATCTCACCACCCTGAGATCATGACCCGATCCAAAATCAAGAGCCGGCCGCTCAACAAACTGAGCCATCCAGGCACCCCAACTCTTCATAAATTTTTAACAAATGTTTTCATCCTGCATATCATTGATGAGTGATCAGAAAATGCACCTTTAAAAAGATAGCATTTAAGGGATGCCTGGGTGGCTCAGTTGGTTAAGCATCTGCCTTTGGCTCAGGTCATGATCCTAGGGGCCTGGGATCGAGCCCCACGTCGGGCTCCTCTGCCTCTAGCTCCCCTTGCTTGTGCTCTCTCTCTCTGACAAATAAATAAAATCTTTAAAAACAATAAATAAAAAGATAGCATTTATAATAGTAACAAAACTAGTTATTAAGGAAGTAAAATAACAAAAGGTTTGCAAGACCTGTCTGAAGGAATTCTACATCTTTCTTGGAAAAATTTTAACTAATAGATACCTGTTCTTGTGCACAAGAAGACTTGAATTTATAAATAAGTAAATTCTTCCCGAGTTGATACACAGGTTCAATGTAATTCCGGTAAAAAACCAACAGGAGTGTTTTTTGGAACTAGACAAACTGATTCTAATGTTTATATAGAACAGCAAAAGGCCAAGAATAGCCAAGACGCTATTAAAGAAAATTAAGGAGGTGCTCCTGCTCTATCAGATATCAGGACTTGGTCTCGAATTATTGCCTTGCCTCTAGGGACAGTTCTGACTCAGGGACAGTTAAATTGACCACTGGAATAGAATACATTTTGATGTATGATGGGGGCACCTAGATGGCTCAGTCAGTAGCACATGTGACTCTTGATCTCAGGGTTGTGATTTTGAGCTCCATATTAGGCATGGAGTCTATTAAAAAAAAAAATGAAGAAAAGGGGCACCTGGGTGGCTCAGTGGTTTAAGCGTCTGCCTTCGGCTCAGGTCATGATCTCAGGGTCCTGGGATCAAGCCCCACGTCAGACTCCCCAGTCAGCAGGGAGTCTGCTTCTCCCTCTCGTTCTGCCTGCCACTCCCCCTGCTTGTGCTCTCTCTCACTCTCTTCCTCTCAAATAAATAAATAAAATCTTTAAAAAAAAGAAATTATACTTGAATATCCTTCTAATCTTAGGATAAGAAAGATTTTCTTTTTTTTTTCTTTTTTATTTATTTATTTGAGAGAGAGAATGAGACAGAGAGAGCACGAGATGGGGGAGGGTCAGAGGGAGAAGCAGGCTCCCCACCGAGCAGGGAGCCCGATGCGGGACTCGATCCCGGGACTCCAGGATCATGACCTGAGCCGAAGGCAGTCGCTTAACCAACTGAGCCACCCAGGCACCCAAGATTTTCTTAAATGAGACCCAAAAGTCACTCAACAGAGAAGAGGAGATTGGTGAATATGGTTATATTACAATTAAGAACTAACGTTCATCAAGGTCACCTTTAAAAAGTGAAGGCAAGTTAATCACTGGGAGAAGATATTTACAATGCATATAACTGGGAAAAAAGTATGAAAATGTATAAAGCTCTTCAATAAATTCAATAAGAAAGTCAAACACCCAATACGGCATTGGGCTGCAGATGGGACCGGGCATTTTAGAGAGGAGGTGTTCGTATGCCAGTAAGACAGAGAGATTTTCATCCTCACTGGCAACCAGTGAAATGCAAATCAATACCATAGTGAGATAGTGAGATGACAAAAAAATTTCAGAAAACCAAGTGCTGCAGAGATTACAGATCAACAGGATACGAAAGGCACAGATGGATGTATAAAAGGATGCATTTGCTCTGGAAAACCTTGTAAATCGGAATATTCACACACCCTCTGACCTAGTAATTAAATCCTTACATAATGCTGAAGAAAAACTCTTGCATGTGAATGCAACGAGATATGCAAGAACATCTGGAACAACTCAAATGTCCAGCAACAGGAGCTTAGGCAATAGACAAAATCATAAAATGAAACAGACAACTGCAACTTCATGCAACGTGGATGAATCTCCATGACATAACTTACAGTGTTGGGTCTACAAAAGCAAGTCCAAGAAGAGTGCACAGAATGTGACCAACCTTTGTAGGTTCAGAAGTAATTAAACTAATCAGCATCTATTTCAGGCATACGTATATGGGATAATGTTAGCAACAAAAGATTCAGAGCAATGGTTACTGGGGATGTGTCACAGAGCAACCTGAGCAGATGGAAGTTAGGGTCAGTGTTTGAGGTCTCAGGTTGGACGGTAGGCTCACAGTTGCTTATCATATTGTGAACAAAATGAGTAAATACTAATGAACAATGCTTGTTCCTGCGATAAGAGGTTGGTCACAAATAAAACATTTTGGATAACACCATTTAGGGTAATATGGATGTAATTTTATAGGGGAGAGGGGACATGTTGCATACAGCTAGAGTGAGAGACAATTGCAGCCCCCTGCCCTCAAAGACATCACAAATATGAGAGGGCGGAGATAAGGCAAAGGCGGTGATGTTGTGTGAGGGGCCCCTCAAGACAGGGATGGACACAGAGCTCTGGGCACATAGGGGAGAGAGGCGTGGACACTGGCAGGGAGGGAGATGGCAAAGGTTTCCCAGAGCCGAAGATGCTGGTACTGGAGCTAGAAGTATGATCACACAAGGTGGTCTGGTGGAAGTCGAGACAGGAGAGCATTCCAGGTGGGAGGAACTGTACATGCAAAGGCCTCAAGTCATAGGGGAGCAGGTGTGTATGGAGACCATGAGAAGGTCGGTGTGGCTGGACCATAGCCAGACCAGGGCTGGAGTGGCCATCAGGGGAGACTTCTAGAAGTACTTTAAATATCAGACCAAGAAATGTGACTCAATTCTCTAAACAACGGGAGCAAACAACATAATTGAAACTCCCAAATGGCTGGAAAGCAATAGATTTCGGGAGAGGTTCTGTCAGGCTATGTCCAGCAAAGAGTGATCAGCAGGGGTGGGACAAGAGGTGACCAGAGGGCCACTGGGTCTGGGAGATGAAGGCGAAGAACAGAAGGGATGCCAACTCCCAGGTGTCCACCCAGGTGACCAGCGTGGAGCAGGGGATGGGGAAATGCTAGGAGCTCCATCTGGACTCTGAAAGGACAAGTCCGGGGCCCCGCTACTGCATGAGAGGACGCCAGCATCACTCACCCAGGCAACTGTACCCATGACAGGATCTTCATTACCCAGGCCCTCTCGACTCCTGGATGCTTGCTTCCTGCGGGCTTTTACTCTAAGGGGAGAAACGAACACACTGCAACCAGGATGGCTCAGGCACCCATGGGCAGGCTGCCCGTTCTCTGGTGAAAGGGCATCCAGACCCCGGAAGTAACCTCAGACCTTCCTGACCTGCAAGTAAGCACTCCATCCCCCTGGATGAGCAGAGGTTCGGCCAGACCAAACCTCCATCACTAAAGATCCCTCTAACACATTAAAAACTTGTGCCCGAGTGGTCATAGCAGTGTTATTTGTGATAGCCAAAAAGTAGAAACAGCCCAAATGTCTATCAGTAGATGAATGACAAACAAAATGTGCTCCACCCATGCAATGGAATGGTATATGGAAATAAAAAAAGGATGCAGTATCGGGCGCCTGGGTGGCTCAGTCAGTTACGCGTCTGCCTTCAGCTCAGGTCATGACCCCGGGGTCCTGGGATCGAGCCCCACTTGGGCTCCCTGCTCAGCGGGGAACCTGCTTCTCCCTCTGCCTCTGCCTCTCCTCCCCACTTGTGCTCACTCTCTCTCAAATAAATAAATAAAAATCTTTGGAAAAAAAAGGATCAAGGACTGACACATGCCACAACATGCATGAACCTTGAAAACATCATGCTAAGTGAACGAGGTCAGTCACAAAGGACCGCGTGTTGTATGATTCCGCTTACACAGAATGTTCGGAATAGGCAAACGTAGGGAGACAGAAAATAGATTGGCGGTTGCCTAGGGCTGGGGGAGGATGGGGACAGGATGAAAATTAAGGAGTGGAGGGTTTCTTTGGTTTGTTTCTCTTTCATTTGGGGGCTGATGCAAAAGTCCTATAATTGTGGTAATGGATGCACAACTCGGAATACACTAAAAGCCATTGAATTGTACACTGTGAATGTCTGGGAAGTATATCTCAGGACAGCTGTTATCCCCCCACCGCCCAAAAGAGATGCCCTCTGGATCTACTCTACTCCGCTCTGCATTTCTGGGATTGAGTGACCTCTCTCCGCACTCCCTGTACCTCCCCGGACAAAGACTTACATGCAAAAGAAGATGAGGCACAGACTTAGGGACAGCAGGGCCCCAGCACCAGCACCTCCAAGAGCGGCAGGCAAGGCTCCTGCCAGGAACACCGATTTCCCTGCAGAGAAGAGGTGTGTCAAGACTCACTTCCAGGACTCAGTCTCTTGCTTTCCTACCTCCTTGCAGAACTTGCTGAAGGGCCAGCTTAGGCCAGAGATGGAGCAGCACCCTATCCCACCAATCGCCCTCTGTGCAGGCCCCAGCCCCAGCCAGCCCCAGGCTTCTCTAGGACTCCCTTCCCCTACATCTCAGCCCCCGACAGCCCCCGGACCTGGCAGCAGCAGAAAGGCGGCGCTCTGGGACCCGTGGGCGTTCCGGGCCTCGCAGCTGAGTCTGAGGCCAGAGCCCAGCGGCCCGCTGAGGCTCAGGGAGCTGTTGGCCCAGGGCCCCGCCGAGCTGGAGGTGATGGTCCAGGAGGCGTTGCTGTGGTTCCCCTCCAGCAGCCCCTCCCCCAGCCGCCAGCGCAGGGTGGGGGCCGGCTGGGCTCGGGAGGAACAGCTGCAGTGCAGCCCCTCGCCCTCCCAGGAGCAGGAGGGGCTGAGCAGCCGCGGGGGGTCTGCGGGAGGGAGGCGAAGGGTCAGCGGTGTCTCTCCTGCCCAGGCCCCGGGCAGCCTGCCCCCAGGGGTCCCCACACTCACAGAGCACAGAGAGATGCAGGGAGATGTGCTGGGAGCCCAGCGGGTTCTGAGCTTGGCAGGTGAGGTATCCTTCCTCTGCAGCCCCTACTTGAGGCAGGTCCAGGTTTGCACTCCTGTAGATGAGGGTAGCATTCCAGGGGGGGTACCCCCGGAACCAGCTCAGCTCGGCAGGGGGACTGCTCTCAGCAGCACAGAGCAGACCGAGAGCCTGGCCCTCCAGGATGAGAACCGATGAGGTGTTTTGCAGAATCTTCGGGACTTTGGGAGAGAGATGCAGAGAGAGGGCACCAGCTGTGGGAGGCTGGCAGTCTCCATCCCTCCCTCCTTTCCAGGAGCTGGTTGGCATCTCCCTCTCCTTTCTTGACCCACTGATTTGGTTCCATCAGGGTTGAAAGCCTGGGCTTTACACCCAAAAGAGGTTGACCTCAAGTGTCTGGGCTTCATATCTTCAGAGGAGGCTCAGTGTCCCACTGGGACGTGCCTGGACTGTTTGGTGGCTTCACTCAGTGAACACAGCAGGAAATAGGATGGAGGAGGCTGGGATGGAGGGGTAGGTGGGAAACCAGAGGAGTGAACTGGTGAGGTGAAATGGGCTTTGAAGAGTTTGTGCGCATGTGTGAGCGTGTAGGAGTGCAGGTGCGTACGTGGGAGGTGGAGGAGGGAGGGTGGTGATTTTTATCCTTGCTTTTCCCATATCTGATCCCATTAAGGCTGTGATCCCCACTGCTTTGCTGGGAGCTGACCCGCTACCCCCACCCCAGGGCCAGGTCCCAGCCCCCAAGAAGACAGGTTCTTTCCTACCTGCAACATTGCTGAAGAAGATGCTGATGTTGAGTTTCTGGGGAGCATCTGGGATGGAAAGATATGGCCCTGCTTCAGACGTGAAGACTGGAAGTTGACCCAGCACCCAAGGAGGGGTAGGGGAACCGGGAAGGTGGGGATTGCTGTTCTTGTCCACTCCCCACCTACACTCCCAAGGCGCGCATGTGCGCATACACACAATCCCCACTGCCCTGAGGGACCCAGCCATCCCTCCAGCACTCACAGGAGACATTGAGCCTGATGGTTCTTTCCACGGTGTCCTGACCTGGCAGGTGCACCTGACAGGTGAGGTTGCTGCCATGGTCCTGCAGCCTCGGGGTGAGGGTCAGCACTGAGGAGTGGAGGGTCTGGGGGTCCAGCGAGTCAAGAGCATCCCCCACCCAGGAGAAGGTGAGAGGTCTTCCCTCTTCGCAGGATCCCAGCATACTGCAGGTCAGGTTTGTGGGATAGCCAGACTTCAGGGGCTCCGGAAAGTGGATGTCGGGTTTCTGTGTCAGGGCTGAGGAGGAGAGAGGGAGGTGCTTGGGCCCCAGGGAGGTGGGGACCCAGAGTGTGACCCTGAGAGGGACCAGGGCCTCAGGGCACAAGCTGACCCCGGGCCCCCATACCTCTTCCCACCATCCCAGCCCCAAGACCTGGAGCAAGGAATGTTCCAGTGTCCGGTTCCTGTTCTATGAGGGGGTCTCCACGTCCCAGAGCCCTCTTCTGGGGCCCCTGCCGGACCTGCCACCTGCACCATCAGCTTCTTATCTCTGTAATTATATTTCACGTTGTCTCTCTCCATTCGGAACTTGTAGACTCCCTGGTCACTCTTCCTGGCCTCTCTGATTCTCAGGGAGCAGTTGTTGTCCCAGGGGTTCCCGATGAGGTGGAATCGGCCCCGGGCCTCTATCATCACCATTTTCCTTTGGTCATTTGTAGCCACAGGATAACGGCTGTCCCCATTCCGGGACCAGTACATGTAGGGCTTCTCACGGGAATACCACGAGCTCCAGGGGTAGGAGAAGGAGCAGGGCACGTGGACACAGAGACCCTCCTGCACCGTCACTGAGTCCTGCACTCGGAGCTCGAACCCTGGATCCTCCTGCAGGGACCCTGGGGGGACACGGAGGCTCAGCTGCGGCTCCAGCCCACTCCCACCTGTGCCCAGCCAGCCCCCCTCCCTTGGCCCACTTACCCCCCCACAGCAGGGACAGCAGCAGCAGGGGCCCCATGTCTGCACCGGCCAGGGCAGGAGCCCGGGTTCGGGTCCCTCTGTCAGGGAAGGAAATGGCCCGAATGGAGGGTGAGGCCAAGGAAGCCCCAACAGGAAGCCGGGTGTGACAGAGCTGTGGTCACCACAGAAGGGGAACTTCGTCAGCACGGGCCATGGGAGGTGAAGTGGGGGCTGAGAAATCATCCTGGCTCGCCTCTGTATCTGACGCAGCCGGTGAGAATACCGAGGCCTCCTGGAGGCTGGGATGCTTGTCCAGATGTGAATCTGGACATGATCGCCTTCCAAATGATGTTTATATCAAGAGTGAGGTCAGCGGAGGGCCGGGGCAGCTGGAAAAGAGAAACCGAGTGTGCAGGCAGCCTCAGCCCCTTCCCGCAGCCCTTTCTCTTCCCAGTTCCCCATCGGCCTGTGCATCCAGTCCCGGGGCTGCTTCAGGGAATGCTGTGCAGGGCCAGTGGGTCTTAGCTCCTCACCATGTCCTACAGTCCCTTAGACATGTACCAAACCTGGAGCCCTCTGAGCCCCAGGCTCCAGGATTTCAACAGTCATCCAGACGCATGGCAGCTACATCCAGCCGATCTGCGGAGCCGCTGCTCAGATAAAGAATCTGATGAGCCAACTAGGAAGCAAGCGGGACTCAAGCAACCAGAGGAAAATCTGCAACAGTTGCAATACTCCACAAATGCCAAGGAAACAAATGAATCACTAAACTGGAACTTCAGAAAGATGGCCTCCTGAATGACCTCTCTGGGCTGTAAAGGATTTCCAGGCTGTGCAGGGAAGAGTGTCTGAAAAGGAAAAGGAGCTTATTGCCAGAGCGAGAGATGGATCTCCTCTCTCTGTGGAGGAGAGGCAAAGAGAGAGCAGCTCCCCTCATTTGACAGCCATGAGGAGTGGAACCAGATGCAGAGCCAGGAGGATGAGATGGCCATCACAGAGCAGGATCCAGAACTTACTAAAGAGTGAGGAAGGGGAATTTGGCAGCTGCAGGCTGACATTTTGGATGTCCATCGGATGTCTAAAGATTTGGCCATGATAGGGGCGCCTGGATGGCTCAGTCGGTTAAGCGTCTGCCTTCGGCTCGGGTCATGATCCCGGGGTCCTGGGATCCAGTCCTGCATCGGGCTCCCTGCTCAGCGGGGAGCCTGCTTCTCCCTCTGCCTCTCCCCCCGCTCATGCTCCCTCTCTCTCTCAAATAAATAAAATGTTAAAAAAAAAAAAAAAGATTTGGCCATGATGATCCATGACCAAGGTGACCCAATGATAGCAGAGAAGCCAATGAGGAAAGTTCCAAGTTGCATGCAGACAAAGCCACTGGTCAGTTACAGCAAGCTGCTTCACTGGCAGAAAAAAAAATCTCACAAGAACATCTACACTCTGGTGCTTGTCCTGTTAGTGATGACTGCAGTCTTGGGACTTATTATCTGGCAAATCTGAAGCAATTGCCTCAGAGCTGTCTTTTGCTGAGCTGTTTTCAGGGCCCAGTGCTTCTTGGAGTCTTGCCAGAACAAACAAATATCACAGGAAGAGAACATATATGCTGAAACGACCTGTCATAATTTAGTTAGAAACTAATGACTAGCTAGACAGTGTTTTTTTTGTTTGTTTGTTTTGTTTTTAAAGATTTTGTTTATTTATTTGAGAGAGAGAGAATGAGAGAGAGCACATGAGAGGGGGGAGGGTCAGAGGGAGAAGCAGACCCCCTGCCGAGCAGGGAGCCCGACGTGGGACTCGATCCAGGGACTCCAGGATCATAACCTGAGCTGAAGGCAGTCGCTTAACCAACTGAGCCACCCAGGCGCCCTAGACAGTGTTTTTCAATTTACATATACATTACATTGATTTCTCAGATTAGTAAGAGTTAATTTATGTGGATTTTGCCTGCTTTTGTATTCTGATTGCCCTTCATCTCGAGTGCTTACTGAAATTTGCATTCTAGGGGCGCCTGGGTGGCTCAGTGGTTAAGCGACTGCCTTCGGCTCAGGTCATGATCCTGGAGTCCCTGGATCGAGTCCCGCATCGGGCTCCCTGCTCAGCGGGGAGTCTGCTTCTCCCTCTGACCCTCCCCCCTCTCATGCTCTCTCTCTCTACCTCATTCTCTCTCAAATAAATAAATAAAATCTTTAAAAAAAATTGCATTCTAGATATTCCTTTTTTTTTTTTTAGATATTCGTGTTTTGACAGGTGACACTAGAATCTTGTAATATCACATTTTTAGTGTATACAAGATTCCTCTTTTTACTAGCAACAGAGATAGAATTACCTTCTGGCACCCAGGATATTGGAGCCTGTCAGAAACTATATAATAAGCCAGCATTTTTTATTATTTAACATTTTCATTTGAATTTCTAAGCAGAAATCTGCTTTGAAAGATTTTGGCAATATCTTTAACTGGAAAGCAAACAATTTCACTGTGATCCAGATTAAAAGTATGGATTGGAGGGGCGCCTGGGTGGCTCAGTTGGTTAAGCGACTGCCTTCAGCTCAGGTCATGATCCTGGAGTCCTGGGATCGAGTCCCGCATCGGGCTGCCTGCTCAGCAGGGAATCTGCTTCTCCCTCTGACCCTCCCCCCTCTCATGTACTCTCTCTCATTCTCGTTCTCTCAAATAAATAAATAAAATCTTTAAATAAAAAAAAAAAGTATGGATTGGAGCCGTCCAGTTGTCGGGGTACATGTTATTCTGGGTTTGAAGTTTTCTTTATTATCTGCTGGTGTCCATGGCAAGCTCGCCCATACACACACTAAACCGTCTTGTTCACTGTTTAAAGCGGTGAATTTAATTAACATAACTATACTCTCTGGGGTCTCTCTCCCCCAGTCTGTATAGAAAGGGAGATTTAGACGAAGCATGCTTTTGAAAGACAAATGGGAATTGTTTGGAATGATTTCATTTTATTGTTGTTCACTTGCGGTTCTACGGTCCCAGTGAACAATGAATGTTGCTATCTCTATGAAAAGGCTGTCCCCTACCCTAGAAGTGTTGCTGGGTATTGGATGGCAGGAAGATTCTAAAAGCTATGTTGAAGTTGGCTTAAGATTTAGTCCTCGTGAACCTGGCAAGAAAGTAACGAAAAGGCTCATTTTTGTAAATAATACTGGTTTGGAATAGTGATGTTCGACTTATGTTAATAGGAACAAAAGATTAATCTGTTCGTGCATAGTTTTAGACAAAAAAAAATGCTTCAATAAAAGATTGCTGCCTTGTAATAAGAAATATATATTTTTAAAGATTTCATTTATTTGCCAGAAAGAAAGAGAGAGAGAGCACAAGCAGGGAGAGCGGGAGGCAGAGGGAGAAGCAAACGCCCCACTGAGCAAGGAGCCTGATGCGGGGCTGGATCCCAGGACCCCGGGATCACGACCTGAGCCGAAGGGAGATGCGTAACCGACTGAGCCACGCAGGTGCCCAAGAAATATTTTTTAAAAAGAGAAGTGGGGGGGGGGGCGCCTGGGTGGCTCAGTTGGTTAAGCGACTGCCTTCGGCTCAGGTCATGATCCTGGAGTCCCGAGATCGAGTCCGCATCGGGCTCCCTGCTCAGCAGGGGGTCTGCTTCTCCCTCTGCCCTCTTCCCTCTCGTGCTCTCTGTCTCTTCATTCTCTCTCTCTCAAATAAATAAATAAAATCTTTAAAAAAAAAAAAAAAGACAATTCTATTTAAAAAAAAAAAAAAAGAGAAGGGGGAACTAGTCCTGGAGATTCAGTGTGACTCACCCTCGAGCTGAAAAACCCTGAACATTCTGGAAAAGCATCACTTAAAATTTTCTTAAAACCATGCAAGTTCTGGCAAGGAAGAAAGGAATTTCCAGACCCAAATCCAAGGGAGGGTGGAACGCAGAGGGAAAGCTAAGTTAAATCCCCTTTGTTATGAGGGGTTTTCGGAGCATGGCATCCTCGAAAGTTTGTCCTCATGAATCTGAAGGTCTCATGGAACAGAGATGGCACAAGTCCACTGAAAAGAGCACGTGTTAAGGTGGACCGGTGCCCCATTGGGCGGGACCCCAAAAGTCTGGCTTCAGCAGAGAAGCAAATCTGCCACCCTGAAACTAATGAAGCTCCATCTTCAAGGGACCCTTTTTTGAAAAGTCCTGGCAGGGGCTCAAAGCATGTATGAAAAGACCCTGTAATCCCACTGCCCTCTTAGGAAAGAAACTCGATAAGGTTTCCCCAAACTTGACATTTGACATAAACATTTTAGACATTCTTGTAACAAGCTGTAGGATTGAAAGACAATTTCTTCATGTGTCTGGCTGGCTCAGTCAGAAGAGCATGCCACTCTTGATCCGGGGATTGCGAGTTTGAGCCCCACACTGGGTGTAGAGATTATTTAAATAAATAAATAAAAACTTAAAAAAAGAGTATCAGTCAAAAAAGGTGGGCAACATGTGTTATGCAGGTGTGCCAGAGAGGTATTCCATACTACTAATGAAAATAGCCTCTAATTCTTGGGAGTTGTCTCATATTTTGACTTTGCACATTTTACCTTTTGCAATTTGATGTAGTGCATTTTTTCATTTTCTCATTTAAAAAAATTCATACGTATGCCAAATGTGGTATTTCTTTTCTAAGGAGTGATCTCAATGCTTGTATAAATATTATGCTCCCCAGAACCTAGGACTGTCTCTGCTGAGTGAACAAGAGGTAACAAGAGGTAACCAGGTATATCTCTCCACTCCCCACTCCTCATGAATTGCAGGGGAAATTGCCTTGAGCAAAGCAGGGACTAAAGAAGACAAGTCTCCCACATTGTGCAGCATAAACTCACATCGCCTGGTGGTCTGACAAATCTCAAGCTGGAATCATCAAAAAGACAAACAACAAGAAGTGTTGGCAAGGACGTGAGAAAAAAAGAGAAACTTTGTGCACTGTTGGTGGGAGTGTAATTAGTGCAGTCACTCTGAAAAACAGTATGGAGGTTCCTCAAGAAATTAAAAATAGAACTACCATATGATCTAGCAATCCCACTTCTGGTATATATCTGAAGGAAATGAAAGCACTAAGTCAGAAAGATATATGCACCTGTGTGTTCACTGCAGCATTATTGACAATAGCCAAGATAGGAAATAACGTAAGTGTCCATCCATAGATGAATGGATAAAGAAGATGGAGTTTATATGTACATGATGGAGTATTCTTCAGCCATAAAAAAATTAAGGAAATCCAGGGCACCTGGGTGGCTCAGTTGGTTAAGCATCTGCCTTCGGCTCAGGTCATGATCCCAGGGTCCTGGGATCGAGCCCCGCGTCAGGCTCCCTGCTCCGTGGGAAGCCTGCTTCTCCCTCTCCCACTCCCCCTGCTTGTGTTCCCTCTCTCACTGTGTCTCTCTCTGTCAAGTAAATAAATAAAATCTTAAAAAAAAAAAAAAGGAAATCCTGCCATTTGTGACAACACATATGGACCTCGAGGGCAGTGTGCTAAGTGAAATAAGTCAGACAGAGAAAGACAAATACCATATGATCTCACCTATATGTGAAATCTAAAAAACAAAAACCAAAAACAAACTTACAGATACAAAGAACACATTGTTGGCTGCCAGAGGCCAGGGGCGGGCAGAATGGATGAAGGAGGTCAAAAGGTACAAACTTCTGGGGCGCCTGACTGGCTAGGTCAAAAGAACATGCAACTCTTGATCTTGGGGTCATGAGTTCAAGTCCCATGTTGGGTGTAGAGATTACTAAAAATATAAATAAAAAAACTTTTAAAAAAGTACAAACTCCCAGCTGTAAAATAAGTCCTGGGGATATAATTTACAGCATGGTAACCATAATTAACAATGCTGTATCATGTATTTGAAAGTTGCTAAGAGAGTAGATCTTAAAAGTTCTCATCACAAGAAAAAATGTGTAACTATCTACAGTGATGGATGTTGACTAGACTTAGTGTGGTGATCATTTTCTTTTTTTTTTTTTTAAAGATTTTATTTATTTATTTGAGAGAGAGGATGAGAGGAGAGAGAGAGCACATGAGAGGGCGGAGGGTCAGAGGGAGAAGCAGACTCCCTGCCGAGCAGGGAGCCCAATGCGGGACTCGATCCTGGGACTCCAGGATCATGACCTAAGCCGAAGGCAGTCGCTTAACCAACTGAGCCACCCAGGCGCCCTCATTTTCT
>NW_023270718.1:6513083-6570092 GCF_011800145.1 Mirounga leonina
AAGGCAGTCGCTTAACCAACTGAGCCACCCAGGCGCCCTCATTTTCTAATATATACAAATACTGAATCATTGTGTTGTACACTCAAAACTAATGATATATGTCTAATGTATTTCAATAAAAAATATTTAAAAAGACCAAAAAAAAAGTCTCAAGCCAGGTACTTAAAGTGGTCCAAGACTTCTAGGCAGGGCTCCATTCACCTCCCAACATCTGCATAACAAATTCTTCATATTAAATTCCCTCTGCTGAAACACATAGCATGGCTTCTATTTTCATGATTGGCCCTTGACCAATTAAATCTCAAGAGATAAAAATTATTAAGCATTGGGTGATTTCAATCGCCTTCATGATAAAACTCATAGCTAACTGGGAATGAAAGAGAACTTCCCCAACAAGATAAAGGGTGTCTTCAGAAAACTGCATACTGTTTGGAGTAGCATGAAGTCCCAGTGTAGTAAGGCAATAAAAATAAGAAAAAGGTATAAGAATTGAAAAGAAAAGAAAGGAAAAGGAAAGGAAAGCACGGAAAGGAAAAGAAAAGAAAAAAGACATCTTTATGTAGAAAAACCCAAAAGCATATGCAGATACATTTTGGGGCTTAATAAGAGAGTTAGCAAGGTTACTAGAGACAAAATCAAATTACAAAAATTAATTCCATTTCCATATCACAGTAATTTTTTTAAATAGGATTTTATAAAAGATGCCATGGGGGGCACCTGGGTGGCTCAGTTGGTTAAGCTTCTGCCTTCCAGTCAGGTCATGATCCCAGGGTCCTGGGATCAAGACCACATCCAGTTCCCTGCTCAGTGGGGAGTCTGCTTCTCCTTCTCCCTCTGCCTCTCCCCCCTCCTCCCCGTTACTGTGCTCTCTCTCCTTTTCTCTCTCTCGTTCACTCTCTCTCTAATAAATGAATAAAATCTTTAAAATTTTTTTTTTAAAAAAAGATGCCATGGGGGTGCCTGGGTGCCTTGATTTGGGCTCAGGTCATGATCTCAGGGTCCTGGGATCAAGTCCCATGTCGGACTCGGCGTTTGGCAGGGAGTCTGCTTGAGGATTCTCTCTCCCGCTCTCCCTCTGCCCCTCCTCCCCACTCTCTCTCTCTCTCTCTCAAATAAATAAATAAATCTTAAAAAAAAAAAGATGCCATAGACAATAGCATCATAAATCAATATACTTGGAATATATCTATTTAGAGATGTATATAACAAAAATATAATGATGTACACCACCTAAATGGAGGAATTTTAAAATCTGTATTAATAGACATTAAAGATGTAAGTAAATAGAAAAATATGTCATGGTAATGGGGTTAAAACAATATTGTATAAATGTCAAGTGAATCTAAATTAATATGCAGAATCAGAGCAATATATCACCCAATCCCCTTGATGATTTTTGTGGAACTTGATAATGTCACTATAAAATTTATATTGAAGGGGTGCCTGGCTGGCTCAGACAGTAGAACATGCAACTCTTGATCTTGGGGTTGTGAGTTTGAGCCCCACATTGGATGTGGAGATTACTTAAAAATAAATTCCTTTAAAAAAATTTATATTGAAGTAGGGGCGCCTGACTGGCTCAGGGTAGAGCATGAGACTCTTGAACTTGGGGTTGTGAGTTTGAGCATACAAGTGCTTTAGGGGAGAATAGCATCTTCTAATAAACTGAGGAAGTGCTGAATCGTGACCCAGCAATTGCACTTGTAGATTTATGTTCTAGAGCCATGCTGTCCAATATGGCCACACAGGTGGCAATTGACCACCTGAAAGGTAGCTATAAGGCTGTGTGCTCTAAGGGTAGAACACACCAGTTTTGAAGCCTTGCTACAAGAAAATGAATGTAAATTATCTACTTTGGTATTCTGAGACCAATTCCAAATGTAGAGGTGGGGAGGAGTTCCCACCACCACCACCAAGCAATTCTTAGACACCAGCAGTTGTCCGAGAATTCAATTCAGTTCAATTCTGACACTGCCTACCTGGAGATAGCATCAGATCCCATGGGTTAAGGGTTCGGTCCTACAAGCCTCCCTCCCACCCCCATAACCCCCTTCAGATGCTAGTTGCAAATCCAGGTTGTTACCTGAACTTCTGACCGACTAGCTACAGATCAGGAGTTCTTGGGGACCCATCCTCAGATTTGATTCATTTGCTAGAGCGGCTCACAGAACTCAGAGAAACATTTTACTTACTGGATTACTGGCTTATTACAAGAAGATGTACCTCAGGAACAGCCAGATAGAAGAGATGCACAGGGCCAGGCATGGAGAGAAGGCACGGAGCTTCCACGCTCTCTCCAGGCGTGGGACTAGCTACAGATCAGAAGTTGCCGGGGACCCATCCTCAGATTTGATTCATTTGCTAGAGCGGCTCACAGAACTCAGAGAAACATTTTACTTACTGGATTACTGGCTTATTACAAGAAGATGTACCTCAGGAACAGCCAGATAGAAGAAATGCACAGGGCCGGGCATGGAGAGAAGGCACGGAGCTTCCACGCTCTCTCCAGGCGTGGCAGTCTCCCCACACCGGCATGGGTTCCCCAACCTGGCACCTCTCTGAACTCAGTCCTCTTGGATTTTTATGGAAGTTTCATTATATAGGCATGGTTGATTAACTCATTGATCATTGGTGATTGATCCCAATAGGAAGACTAACTCAAAATGAAGTCAGATACAAGCTACACGATGCATGAAATAAACTTGAAAATAAGCCAAAAGCACACCAGAGGTGACTCTCCCAAAGAGAGAAGATAAAAAATAAAATCCTGAGACATAGGTCACCGTTCTCATTAAGACCCATTAAAACAACAACAACAATGCATCTACATACGTCGGGGTGGCTGAAATTGAAAGACTAATTTTATTCAGTGTTGGAGAGAATGTGGAGAGCCAGAACTCCTCAGACCCTGCAGGTGAGAATGCAGATGAGCACAATCACTTTGCAAAATTGCTCAGCAGGACAGCTATACCCCCTTGATCCACAGTTTGACCTGCTATGGTTTCAGTTCCCCTGTGGTCAACTGTGGTCTGGAAGCAGAGGCTTTTCCTTCTGCTGACCCCGTCAGAAGGCCAATAGGAAGGAGCCTAGCACTACGTCACAAGCCAACGTCATTCCCGTCACTTCATCTTATCACGTGGGCATCATCCACATCATCACAAAAAGAAGGGTGAGGACAGCACAATAAGATATTTTAAGGGAGAGACAGAGAGATCACATTCCCATAAATTTTATGACAGTCTATTGTTATAGTTATGCTTTGTTATTAGTTATGGTTGTTAATATCTTACTGTGCCTAATAGATAAATTTAACTTTATCATAGGTTTGTAGATATAGAAAAAACATAGTATATATAGTGTTTGGTATTACCGTTGGTTGCTGGCATCCACAGGGGAGTCTTGGAATATATCTCTTACACAAATTATACTTGCCTTTGGTGCTGGGGATGCAGGGAAGAAGGCTCTGCTCTCCTGCTGGGGGAAAGGACATCAGCTTGCACATGACAATGACCCATCACCTTTTTTAAAAATTTCTAAATATATATTTTTTAATTTAAATTCAATTAATTAACATATAATGTATTATTGATTTCAGAGGTAGAGGTCAGTGTTCCATCAGTTTTATATAATACCCAGTGCTCATTACATATCATGCCCTCCTTAATGTCCATCATCCAGTTACCCCACCCCCTCACCCACATCCCCTCCAGCAGCCCTCAGTTTGTCTCCTATAGATTAAGAGTCTCTTATGGTTTGTCTCCCTGATTTCTTTTTCTTTTATTTTTTCCTCTCTTCCCCTATGGTCCTCTGTTTTGTTTCTTAAATTCTACATATCAGCAAGATCATATGATAATTGTCTTTCTCTGATTGACTTATTTCACTTAGCATAACACCCTCCAGTTCCATCCATGTCATTGCAAATGGCAAGATCTCGTTCCTTTTGATGGCTGCATAATATTCCATTGTATATATACACCACATCTTCTTTATCCATTCATCTGTCGATGGACATCTGGGCTCTTTCCATAGTTGGGCTATTGTGGACATTGCTGCTATAAACATTGGGGTGCACATGACCCTTCAGATCACATTTTTATCTTTGGGGTAAATACCCAGTAGTGCAATTGCTGGGTCGTAGGGTAGCTCTGTTTTCAACCTTTTGAGGAACCTCCATACTGTTTTCCAGAGTGGCTGCACCAGCTTGCATTCCCACCAACAGTGTAGGAGGGTTCCCCTTTCTCTGCATCCTCGACAACATCTGTCATTTCCTGAGTGGTTAATTGTAGCCATTCTGACTGGTGTGAGGTGGTATCTCATTTTGGTTTTGCTTTGTACTTCCCTGATGGCGAGTGATGTGAAGCATTTTTTCATGTGTCTGTTGGCCATTTGTATGTCTTGTTTTTGCTTTTAATTAGTATTCCATGTGTGAATATCATTCAAGTTGTTTATTCTAAAATAGAATGGCTGCGGGACGCCTGAGTGGCTCAGTCGATTAAGCAGCTGCCTTCGGCTCAGGTCATGATCTCAGGGTCCTGGGATTGAGTCCTGCATCGGGCTCCTTGCTCAGCGGGGAGCCTGCTTCTCCCTCTCCCTCTGCTTGTGCTCTTTCTTTGCCAAATAAATAAATAAAATCTAAAAAATAAATAAATAAAATACAGTGACTGCATTTGTTTCTGGTTTTTGGCTTTTATTTATAATTTTGATATGGATTTTTCAATGAAAAAAGGAGGACAAACACTTTTTTTCATGGTGGAAATGGAATTGCTCCATCATGAAGTAGGCATTTAATCAGCTACAGAGGATAGCACTAAAGAGTTCTCCAGAATACCCAAATGAATTCACATCCCCACCCCGACGTTCACATTTGAAAGTTCTAATCTCGATACTTCCAGCCATTCCACTTCTAGGTAGATACCCAAGAGAATAGAAATCAGGGACTGAAACAGATCTTTGTGCACCCATGTTCACAGCAACTTCATTCTCAACAGCCAAAAGCTGGAAGCAACCCAAGTGTCCATCAGTGGATAAATGGATAATCAAAATGTGGTGTATACACACAATGGAATATTATTCGGTCATGAAAAGAAAGGAATTCTAACACAGGTTACAACATGGGTGAACCTTGTGGATAGTATGCTGAGGGAAATAAGCCAGACAAAAAATGACAAATGTTGTACGATTCTACTTAGATGAGGTACATGGTGCAGTCAAAGTCATAGGAACAGAAAGTAGAATGTTGGTTGCCAGGGGCTGGGAGGAAGGGAAATGCAGAGTTATTGTTTATTGAGTACAGAGTTTCAGTTTGGGAAGATGAAAAAGTTTTGGAAATAGATGATGGTGATGGTTGCCCAACAGGGTGAATGTACTTAATACCATTGAAGTGTATACTTTAAAATGGTCAGAATAGCCAAGACGGTATTTTGTGTTATGTTGACTTTACCAAAATAAACATTTCTTTTTTTAAAAAAGATTTTATTTTATTTATTTGAGAGAGAGAGCACGCGCATTGGCGGGGCGAGGGGCAGAGGGAAAGGGACAAGCAGACTCCCCGCTGAGTGCAGAGCCTGACACAGAACTCTACATGGGGCTCCATCCCAGGCCCCTGATATAATGACCTGAGCTGAAGTCATAAGTTTCGCTGACTGAGTTACCCAAGTGCCCTGCACCTGGCTGTCTTCTAAGATCACAGCAGCAGATTTCAGTTTTACGGTACAAACCAGTACAGCAAATCCTGCATCCTGCTCAAATTTAACAACCACAGAAGGTGACTGGATCTCCCACACTTAATAATTGTAGAGAACACAAAGCTGCCAACCCAACACAATATGTGGGAGAGTTCCTAAAGGTGATTGTCTCTAAAGGCAAGGGAAACAAAGGCAAAAATGAACTATTGGGACTTCATCAAAATAAAAAGCTTTTGCACATGGGGTGCCTGGGTGGCTCTGTCAGTTAAACGTCTGCCTTCGGCTCAGGTCATGATCCCAGGGTCCTGGGATCGAGCCCCGCATCGGGCTCCCTGCTCGGCGGGAGGCCTGCTTCTCCCTCTCCCGCTCCCCCTGCTTGTGTTCCCTCTCTCGCTGTGTCTCTCTGTCAAATAAATAAATAAAATATTTTTTTTTTAAAAGTCTTCTTTGGAACATGCTCAACAAAAAAGGATACACGATTAAGATATAAATTTGCTCTAGAAACTTCCACAGAGACATTAAACAGTAAAATCAATTTTAATGTTGCATTTTTAATAAAACTTTTATTTATAATTAAATGTGATGTTCTGTAGCAATTATTATGAGGTAGGTGTCTTTCATCTGGGAAAGAAAAGCTGTATTCTTGACTCTCCTGTGTACGGCTGTCCACACTGAGAAGGAAGTTTGGGAGACCAGAAACTCAGGGTTTAAGCAGGTAACTGCTGGGTCCTGGGAAGTAAGCCAGGGGAACTCCCTTTGCAGGGGCAGGGCTGGGGCTGGAGAGGAGGAGGGTGGGAGGGGTGTGGGAGGCAGCACCAGCAAGGAGAGGCAGGCTGAGCGGATCAGTGGAGGTGTGTATTAGATTTTTTATTTCCTTTGTCTTAAAAAGCTTGCCCTCTGGGGAGAGACCGCACCACCCAGGGCCAGCCAGTTCTTAAAGAGGGCAAAGTGCTCTGCCAGGAGCCCACCTTTCAGATCAAACCAACCAATCCCCAGCCCGTGTCCCCCAAACACCCTATTTATTTATTTGAGAGAGAGAGAGAGCACAAGCAGGGGGAGCGGCAGGCAGAGGGAGAAGCAGGCTCCCCGCTGAGCAGGGAGCCCCATGAGGGGCTCGATCCCGGGACTCTGGGATCATGACCTGAGCTGAAGGCAGATGCTTAACCAACTGAGCCACCCAGGGGCCCCCAAACACCATTTTTCTCTAACTCACACACCCTGCCCTAAATCACCAAGGATAGGTATAAGACAACTAGACCCACCCCTATAGGCCAAAGCCCCCCAGAATTACTCAAACTAGCTGATCCTGAGCTATACTCTTGGCCTTGCCTTTCCTACACAAAACCCAGGAAAGGCTTTTTCGAGGCTTCTCCTGCACCTGCTTCTGCCTCCCAACCAAGACGTAGTGCTTCTTCCCCTGTGGCCCTGCATAGCGTGGCATGCCACGTTTCCTTGGGAAAGCAGTAACTTCTTCTGATGGGGTTGGCCTCTCCAGGTCATCGCTCATTCACCTCCCCAAATTAAACTCCCAGGGGTACAACTGAGAAGGTTTGAGTTGAGAGGTTCCAGGAAGAGCCTGACCATGACATCCCGTATCTGTCCCCCTGGGCTCCAGGTCCACACCTCAGTCCTGTCTTGAGAAGGAAGGAGGCTCAATCAGGCCTCTCAGCCCCACTCCCTGGGGGTCTCCACACCTGCAGAACCAACACGGGTCTCAGATCAGAGAGCTACCACTTTAGTTCTAACTCCAGGCAGGGTGGGACAGCTCAGCACCACCTGGAACTCAGGAGCCAATCACCAGACTTCCCTGGAGAGGGACAGGCCCGCTCACCTGGTGTAGTAGATCCAGGTGAGGCCATAGGTGAGGAGGAAGCCAGCCCCCATGAGGACCCCTCTGATCAGGGTGATGACCAGCGGCCAGGAGCCCTCCTGCTTCTCAGTCACACAGTTGCAAGAAGAGGGGGTTCCTGCGGAAGGGGATCCAGAGGATGAAGTTCCCCAGACCCCAGTCCCTTCTACACCCCAAACACCTGACCAGACTGACCACCCCCAGAAACTGTATTACAACTCACTCTGCACAAAGAGGCAGAAGGAAACGTGCTGGGAGCCCAGCGGGTGCTGAGCCTGGCAGGTGAACTCCCCTTCATCCTCAACCCCTACATGGGGCAACTCCAGGACCCCAGGTGCTGAGGGCTCGGACGGGCTCAGGGCTTTTCCCTCCCGGGACCAGCTCAGCGTGGCGGGGGGGTTGCTCTCAGCGATGCAGACCAGGCGCAGGAACTGGCCCTCCAAGACAGGCAGTGACGTGTGGTTGCACGGTGTCTTCAGGACTGGGTAAGAGATTCACCACAAAGCGGGTGGAGCCGAGAGGTCCAGCTCTCCCTCCGTCTTCCCATAGAGCCAGAAATAGGAAGACAGGGCCATGTGACAAGGGCTAAGGAGTCGGCTAATCATGGCTGAAGGGGCAATGACTCTGGTGGTCAAGTCGGGCCACCAGAGAGAAGGAGGCTCTGCTGCAGTGGGCAGGGCGAGTGGTGGGCGGGCAGCTCTGGCGGACATGCGCCAAGAATCTGAAACCGCCTGGTAGATGAGGGGAAGCGCACTTGCACCTGTAACTTGGCAGGGAGGACCGGGAGCACCAGAGGCACGATCACGGTGGGAGAGAAGGCAGAGTCAGAAATTTTGGGGCTCTGAGTGCCGGGCTGAGGGCATTGGGCTTTCCCCTGAGGTTACTGGGAAGCAGTAGGGGCTATGAGTAGGGGAAATGCAAATCAGTGCTGGGTCTAGAAAGACCCTGCTGGGGCCAAGGGGGGCCTGCGCCAGAGAGATTAAACAGGAGGCAGGGAGGCTGAGGAGGATGCTGAGGCAATAGTCCAGGGTCCAGGATAAGATTGGAGCTGGTCTGGGGCCAAAGGCAAGAAGAGGGAAATGATTTGAGAAATGAAGCTCTCGAGACTCGCTGACTCATGGGGTGCAGCTGGTGAGAAGGGGAGTTATCTAGTGTGGTGGCCAGGCCCCCTACCCCCGCCCCGGGGCTAAGTAGCGGACACAGAGAGGCACCCGCAAGAGGCAGCTACATGTCTCATCTGTGGCCAGCTAGAAAGTCGTGGGAGGCACCAGGATAGGGTCAGAATAGGGATGGGGTCACAAGTGGAGACATGGGACAGAATGAGGATGCCCAGGAAAGTGGGCACAGAGAGCAGCAGGGGTCCAGGGTGGAGCTACGGGGACTGGGAACATCGAAGGGTCCTACAGAAAATGACTAGATCAGCGATGAAGGAGTGCAGACACAAATTGAAGCGTAGGGAGCAGAACCTGGAGCAGTCAAAATCACAGAGACAGAGGTTGGAAGGGTGGCTGCCAGGGGCTGGGGAGGGGCTGGGGAGTCAGTGCATGATGGGCATAGAGTTTCCGTTCTGCAAGATGGAGAGAGCTCTGCAGACCGGTCGCAACACTGCGAAAGCCTTCAACACCGCTGCATGGTGAAGATAATAAGTTTTACATTGTGTCTGTTTTACTACAATTACACATAAACTCTAGGACGCCTGGGCGGCTCAGTCGGTTAAGCGTCTGCCTTCAGCTCAGGTCATGATCCCAGGGTCCTGGGATCGAATCCTGCATCAGGCTCCCTGCTCAGCAGGCAGTCTTCTTCTCCCTCTACCTGTCCCCCTACTCATATACTCTCTCTCTCTTTCTCAAAAATAAATAAATAAAATATTTTTTAGAAGTCCCTCCCCCCTTTCCTTTTGCCCCTCTCCCCATCTCTCTAATGTGAATAAATAAATAAATCATTTAAAAAGGAAAACAACCATAAACTCTAAAGCTAATGAAAAAAGGAAGGAGGTCAAAAGGCACCAACTTCCAGTTATAAAATAAATAAGTCAAGGGATGTAATGCGCAGTTTGGTGACTATAGTTAATAGCGCTATATTGTATATTTGAAAGTCCCTAAAAGAGTAGCTCTCAGATGTTCTCATCACAAGGAAAAAAAATTGGGGGGCGCCTGGGTGGCTCAGTCATTAAGCATCTGCCTTCAGCTCAGGTCATGATCTCAGGGTCCTGGGATTGAGCCCCGCGTCGGGCTCCCTGCTCTGCGGGAAGCCTGCTTCTCCCTCCCCCACTCCCCCTGCTTGTGTTCCCTCTCTCGCTGTCTCTGTCAAAAAAATAAAATCTTTAAAAAAAAAAATTTGTAGCTATGTGTGGTGAGGGATGTTAGGTAGACTTGTTGTGGTGACCATTTTGCAATAAACACAAATACCAAATCATTATGTTGTCCACCTGAAACTTACACACTCTTATGTGTCGATTAGAACTCAATTAAAATAAAACATACATAATACACACAAACTAGAGAAAAGAAGAGGCAGCAACTGAAAGCAATCCTGGGTCCACAATGGGAGACAATAGTGAGGTGGGTGGGGGCAGACACAGACCCAGGGGCTGAGGAGAGAGGGAGAGTCTCGTCTTCAAGCCCTGAGCCCTGAGCAGGCACACCCCATTCCCATCACAGCCCCAGGGAAGAGAGGATCCTTCCTACCTGTGTAGTTTCTCTGCAAAATGCGGGTGGTCATCAACTGCGGAGCGTCTGAGGAGGAAAGATATGGTGAGGGGCAGGGTGGGCTTTTGCCCTTTGTTCCAGGAGCCCCATAAGTGGAAGGGATGGGCTTTGTGACTTCCCCCAATGTCCCCCAGGAAAAGTATCCGGGGACTGATGCCTTTTTCCCCCACTGCCCTGAGGGACCCAGCCATCCCTCCAGCACTCACAGGAGACATTGAGCCTGATGGTTCTTTCCACGGTGTCCTGACCTGGCAGGTGCACCTGACAGGTGAGGTTGCTGCCATGGTCCTGCAGCCTCGGGGTGAGGGTCAGCACTGAGGAGTGGAGGGTCTGGGGGTCCAGCGAGTCAAGAGCATCCCCCACCCAGGAGAAGGTGAGAGGTCTTCCCTCTTCGCAGGATCCCAGCATACTGCAGGTCAGGTTTGTGGGATAGCCAGACTTCAGGGGCTCCGGAAAGTGGATGTCGGGTTTCTGTGTCAGGGCTGAGGAGGAGAGAGGGAGGTGCTTGGGCCCCGGGGAGGTGGGGACCCAGAGTGTGACCCTGAGAGGGACCAGGGCCTCAGGGCACAAGCTGACCCCGGGCCCCCATACCTCTTCCCACCATCCCAGCCCCAAGACCTGGAGCAAGGAATGTTCCAGTGTCCGGTTCCTGTTCTATGAGGGGGTCTCCACGTCCCAGAGCCCTCTTCTGGGGCCCCTGCCAGACCTGCCACCTGCACCATCAGCTTCTTATCTCTGTAATTATATTTCACGTTGTCTCTCTCCATTCGGAACTTGTAGACTCCCTGGTCACTCTTCCTGGCCTCTCTGATTCTCAGGGAGCAGTTGTTGTCCCAGGGGTTCCCGATGAGGTGGAATCGGCCCCGGGCCTCTATCATCACCATTTTCCTTTGGTCATTTGTAGCCACAAGATAACGGCTGTCCCCATTCCGGAACCAGTACACGTAGGGCTTCTCACGGGAATACCACGGGCTCCGGGGGTAGGAGAAGGAGCAGGGCACGTGGACACAGAGACCCTCCTGCACCGTCACTGAGTCCTGCACTCGGAGCTCGAACCCTGGATCCTCCTGCAGGGACCCTGGGGGGACACGGAGGCTCAGCTGCGGCTCCAGCCCACTCCCACCTGTGCCCAGCCAGCCCCCCTCCCTTGGCCCACTTACCCCCCCACAGCAGGGACAGCAGCAGCAGGGGCCCCATGTCTGCACGGGCCAGGGCAGGAGCCCGGGTTCGGGTCCCTCTGTCAGGGAAGGAAATGGCCCGAATGGAGGGTGAGGCCAAGGAAGCCCCAACAGGAAGCCGGGTGTGACAGAGCTGTGGTCACCACAGAAGGGGAACTTCGTCAGCACGGGCCATGGGAGGTGAAGTGGGGGCTGAGAAATCATCCCGTCTTGCCTCCCTGCCATTTGCAGATGGTGAGAGGCTTGTCTAGGGGGACAAGGCCCCAGAACTATTATGGCCCTTTCCCAGGGCAACGTGGTTTTTATTTTTTATTTTTTTATTTTTTTAAAGATTTTATTTATTTATTTATTAAAGAGCGAGCGAGAGAGAAACAGCATGAGAGAGGAGAGGGTCAGAGGGAGAAGCAGGCTCCCCGCTGAGCAGGGAGCCCGATGCGGGGCTCGATCCCAAGACCCTGGGATTATGACCTGAGCCGAAGGCAGTCGCTTAACCAACTGAGCCACCCAGGCGCCCTATTTTTTATTTATTTTTTTTTTTTTTGAGAGAGAGACAGCATGAGCAGGGGGAGGGGCAGAGGGAGAAGGAGAAGCAGACTCCCTGGTGAGTATGGAGCCCGACATGGGGCTCCACACGGGGCTCCATCCCAGGACCCCAAGATCAGACACTTCACTGACTGAGCCACCGGGGCGTCCCTCCTCATGCACCATGTTTGCACAGGGAAGAGAACACCACCTTGCCAGTTTCCTGAGAACAGTGCCTCTGGGCGCTAGAAGAGATCCGGAGCAAATGCATTAGCACATGATGGAGCTCTAAGGAGAGGCTCCGAGGCTGAGGGGCCAGGTGGCAGGGTCTGCCCCTCTGTCAGGAGAGAAGTTATCAGGGACAAATACGTCAAGTAGACATACATGACTTGGTCCACAGTAGTCACAAGAGATGTGGCTCCCATCAGTGACCCTGGGGCCTCCTGGCCCCTTGGATTTGGGTCCCCAGTCCCACCACAGTCCTCATCCCAGGCCACCTCAGACTCTGGTCTTGCTGTTGATGCAGAACTGACCTGAGAGCTGGGCATTTGGAATGTGGAAGTTGAGGGCATGGAGTGACTGGGTTGGAACCCAGATACCTACCTACTGACCACCTCAGCTACCACCTGCTCAACTTTACTAAAATTAGTTAACCTCTCTGTGCCTCAGTTTGCTCATCTACAAAATGGGGACACTACTACAAATGCTGTGTGCATTACATTAAATGAGTTCATGCATGTCAGATACTTAGGACTGTGCCTGGCACTGAGCATTTGTTCATCCAAATGATGTTTCCTGGACACCTCCCATGTGCCAGGCCCTGTTTTAGGGCTGGAGATACAGCAAAGGGTCAGCTCCTAAGAGCTGAGGATGGAAAAGATGAGTCAGAAACTCTAGTTAGAAGACAAACAGTTAATAAAAAAATTAAAATGCGCTATCCCTTAGAGAGTGACATATGTTAGGGAAAAAAACCCCAAAACAGAAAAACATCAGAGGAATTTTTGAAGACTGCTGAAATTAAAAAAAAAAAGACTGTGCCTGCGACAAGCCTCATGGAAAAGTTGACATCTGAGTGAAGACATGGACAAAGTGAGAGATCCTGTGGGCACCCACACAAAAGGAACCCATTGTGAAGGACTAGTGCACTCAGAAGTCCTAAGTGGGAATAGGTGTGTTGGCAGACAGCTGGATAACAGCGTAGCAGAGTGAGCCATGGGGAACATGGGAGGAGAGGAGGTCTCGGAGGTACCCTAGGTCAGCTTCTGAAGAGCTCTGGAGGCTGCTGAGAGAACTTGACTTGTACTCTGGGTGTATTAGCCAGGGTTCTCCAAACAGAACCCATAGGATCACATTCTATGCATATATAAAGAGATCTATTGTAAGGATTTGGCTCCTGTGATTATGGAGGTTCAGAAGTCCCAAGATGTGCAGTTGGCAAGTTGGAGACCCAGGACATCTGATGGTGAGTTCCAGTCCAGAGACCAGGGGTTTAAGATCCAGGAAAAGCCGATGTTTCAGCTCAAGTCCAAAGGCACAGAAAAAATGACGTCCTAGCTCAAAGGCAGTGAAGGAGAAAGAGTTCCACTTACTTATGGAAGGGTCAACCCTTTCCTTCTATGCAGGCCCCTAATTGGACCGGGCCCACCCACACTGGGAAGGACAATCTGCTTTACTCAATCCACGGATTTAAATCATTGGCCATTGGTGATTTATTCAACTTCCAGCCCCTCTCCCCTCCCTGGAGGTCAAAGTCCCAACCCTTCACTCAAAGTTTCCCTTAGCAACCAGCCCGCATCCTTAGCTGCTATCCAAAAGTCACCTCATTAATATAACAAAAGACACCTTAATTGCTTTCATCACTTAGTAAATTCCAAAGGTTTTAGGAGCTCTGTGCCAGAAACTGGGATGGGAAGACCAAACGTACATGTTTCTGATTATAAATCACAGTATTACAGGTATGAAGGACAGTGCAGGCCTTGAACAGAAAAGGGACAGGATGTGCTTTGCTTTTCCCCTGAGCCCCTGCTTGCTGGACTGAGCTCAGACTCCTCTGGGGTTGTTATGTTGCCCTGCTTGTGAGATGGGGGCGCCCAGGTCTGGGTGGACATGGTGGGTTGGTGGGAAGCTGATGGCTAGCAGTATTTGTTGGTGCATCAGATGCATATTGAGAGAAAAAGAGAAAAATCAACAACACCAATGTGTTTCTCCTGAGTAGTTGCAAGCTCCAAGCTGCCATTGCTGGAAAAGGGAAAGATTTTTAAGATTTTGAAAGAAGAAATTCGGGAGCTCAATTTCGGACATGTTGGGTTAGAGATGCATGTCACACACACAAGTGGAAAAATCAATAGAGGGTGCTTGATCTGTGGGTCTGTAGTTTAGAAAAAGTTCCAGCTGGACCCATGAACTTGGAGTGTCACCACACAGACTATATTTAACAGTGGGCTTGAGTGTGATCACACAAGGCACGAGATGAAACAGAAAGGAGGTGAGGACCATCTCCAGTGGGCATCAGACCCACCTTCCTGCTGAAAACAACTACAAACACAAAGGGAAAATCATGGCAAATCTGAAAACCACTGAAGGGCTGACAGAATTTTCAGCGTGAAATCGAGGACAGGGTAGAAACCCAGACAGAGAAGGGAGACACCAAAGCCACACTTTAGCTGAGGGAATTTTGAATGTGGATTTGGGACTTGACCATCCCTAAGGATTCAAGTCAGACTGTATGTCAGGTGGGGAAGGCTCAGGACCTGCAGAAGCCACAACATGTAGAGAGATAAGGGCCCTATTTGAACAGAAAAGGAAGTTTCCCCATAGCATTTCCAAGGAAGGGAGAAGCCAGATGGGACAACCTCTGGTCCCACAGGAGGAAGACTGAGGGAGAAGACTCTGTCCCAGCCTGAGGGTCCAGCAGCCCTCTGAGGGCACTTGGATGGGTGTGGAAACACCAATACAACAAGTTCTCAGGGTCAGATCTGCAGTTCCAAGCCTCAATCCAACCCATATATCTTATAGCCCTGGGAAAGCCTGTCCTCACCTCCACTGCCTCCCCTACATTCCTGGGTTCCCCAGGGCTCCCTCATGGCTCTGTCTTCCTATGCTGTTGTTTCGTTGGTTGGTTGGTTGGTTTTTGACTGTCCAGATCCTGGTTTCTATCTAAAAGCGGCATCTTACCCTATGTGGAAAACCCAAAAGACTTCACCCCAAAATTGCTAGAATTCATACAGGAAATCAGCAAAGTGGCAGGATATAAAATCAATGCACAGAAATCAGTTGCAATTCTATACACTAACAACGAGACAGAAGAAAGAGAAATTTAGGAGTCAACCCCATTTACAATTGCACCAAAAACCATAAGATACCTAGGAATAAACCTAACCAAAGAGGCAACGGATCTGTACTCAGAAAACTATAGAATACTCATGAAAGAAATTGAGGAAGACACAAAGAAATGGGAAAATGTTCCATGCTCATAGAATGGAAGGACAAATATTGTTAAAATGTCTATGCTACCTAGAGCAATCTACACATTCAATGAAATCCCTATCAAAATACCATCAACTTTTTTCACAGAGCTGGAACAAATAATCCAAAAATTTGTATGGAACCAGAAAAGACCCCAAATAGCCAAGGAATGTTGGAAAAGAAAACCAAAGCTGGGGGGCATCACAATTCCAGACTTCAAGCTCTATTACAAAGCTGTCATCATCAAGACAGTGGCATAAAAACAGACACATAGATCAATGGAACCAAATAGAAAACCCAGAAATGGACCCTCAACTCTATGGTCCACTAATCTTCAACAAAGCAGGAAAGAATATCCAATGGAAAAAAGACAGTCTCTTCAACAAATGGTATTGGGAAAATTGAACAGCCACATGCAGAAGAATGAAACTGGACCATTTCCTTACACCATACACAAAAATAGACTCAAAATGGATAAAAGATCTAAATGGGAGACAGGAATCCATCAAAATCCGAGAGAAAAACACAGGCAGCAACCTCTGTGACCTCGGCCACAGAAACTTCTTGCTAGTCTCCAAAGGCAAGGGAAACAAAGGCAAAAATGAACTATTGGGACTTAATCAAGATAAAAAGCTTTTGCACAGCAAAAGAAACAGTCAACAAAACAAAGAGACAACCGACAGAATGGGAGAAGATATTTGCAAATGACGTATCAGATAAAGGGCTAGTATCCAAAATCTATAAAGTACTTACCAAACTCTGGGTGCCTGGGTGGCTCAGTCGTTAAGTGTCTGCCTTCAGCTCAGGTCATGACCCCAGGATTCCGGGATTGAGCCCCTGCTCAACAGGAAGCCTGCTTCTCCCTCCCCCACTCCCCCTGCTTGTGTTCCCTCTCTCGCTGTCTCTCTCTCTGTCAAATAAATACATAAATAAAATCTTAAAAAAAAAAAAAAGAACTTATCAAACTCAACACCCAAAGAACAAAGAAGCCAATCAAGAAATGGGCATCAGTCAATTAAGCGGCTGCCTTCGGCTCAGGTCATGATCCCAGGGTCCTGGGATCGAGCCCCTCATTGGGCTCCTTGCTCAGCAGGCAGCCTGCTTCTCCCTCTGCCTCTGCCTGCCGCTCCCCCTGCTTGTGCTCTCTCTCTCACTATCTCTCTCTCTGTGTCAAATAAAAATAAATAAAATCTTAAAAAAAAAAAAAAAGAAATGGGCATCAGACACGAACAGACATTTCTCCAGAGAAGACATACAAATGGCCAACAGCCACATGAAAAATGCTCAACATCACTCGGCATCAGGGAAATACAAAGCAAAACCACAATGAGATACCACCTCACACCAGTCAGAATGGCTACAATTAACCACTCAGGAAACAACAGATGTTGGCAAGGATGCGAAGAAAGGGGGACCCTCCTACACTGTTGGTGGGAATGCAAGCTGGTGCAGCCACTGTGGAAAACAGTATGGAGGATCCTCAAAGGGTTGAAAATAGAGCTACCCTATGACCCAGCAATTGCACTACTGGGTATTTACCCCAGAGATAGAAATGTGGTGATCTGAAGGGGCACTTGCACCCCAATGTTTATAGCAGCAATGTCCACAATAGCCCAACTATGGAAAGAGCCCAGATGTCCATCGACAGATGAATGGATAAAGAAGATGTGGTGTATATATACAATGGAATATTATGCAGCCATCAAAAGGAACGAGATCTTGCCATTTGCAATGACATGGATGGAACTGGAGGGTGTTATGCTAAGTGAAATAAGTCAATCAGAGAAAGACAATTATCATATGATCTTGCTGATATGTAGAATTTAAGAAACAAAACAGAGGACCATAGGGGAAGAGAGGAAAAAATAAAAGAAAAAGAAATCAGGGAGACAAACCATAAGAGACTCTTAATCTATAGGAGACAAACTGAGGGCTGCTGGAGGGGATGTGGGTGAGGGGGTGGAGTAACTGGATGATGGACATTAAGGAGGACATGATATGTAATGAGCGCTGGGTATTATATAAGACTGATGGAACACTGACCTCTACCTCTGAAACCAGTAATACATTATATGTTAACTGAATTTAAATAAAAATAAATTAATTACAAAAAATAGAAGCAGTATCTTGGGGTGCCTGGATGACTCAGTCGGCTGGGCATCCGATTCTTGGTTTTGGCTCCAGTCATGATCTCAGGGCCATGGCATTGAGCATCTCTCTAAAATAAATAAATAAATCTTTAAAAAATAATAAAAATAAAAGCAGCATCTTGATTTCCTTTTGGAGGACGGCCATCCTCCCACCATCAAGCCCATTCCGTACTCCAGGGGTGAATCTGTGAACCAACACTGACCAGTTGGCATAGTTCATCACTGACAACACCTGTAGTCAATTCATCAACACCTGGATGAGCCTATATCCATTTTCGTCTAAAGAGTTTCCAGGACTTTTGCTATACCTTTGGGAAAAATAGCTGTTCTCTTTCCCCTGGGGTCTTTGAATGGGCAAGTTTCAAGCCTGGAGCTATCAGAGGCTCGAGAGAGGTATGCTGCTTTTATTTTTATTATTTTTTAAAGATTTATTTATTACCTGCCTGAGAACAAAGCCCACAGAGGAAAGCAGAGCTATAGGGGTAGCAAATTTTTAAAAAGGATTTCGGTGACATTTACCAAACTCTAGAACCCTCTGTGCCAGAAGCCAGCATATTTCAAAACTTTTTAGCTCACAGAGTATGATACTGTGGTTTTACAATAAGAAATATACATTTGGTCATTGTCCCAGTTCCTGGCACAACGTCCTAAAACCCTTGGAATTTCCTAAGCAATGAGAGGGGATAAAGGTGCCTTTTGCTCTGCTAACGAGGTGACTTGGAAAGCACCTAAGGGTGGGGGGTGGTTGCCAGGGGAAACAACCATGCAATTAGAATGTTGGGACTTTCAGTCCTAACCCCTGACTTCCAGGGAGGGGAGAGGAGCTGGAGGTTGAGTTCGAATGCCAATGGCCAATGATTTAAGCACTCAAGCCTATATGATGAAGCCTCCATATAAACCCAAAAGGACGAGGTCCGGAGAGAGCTTTCTGATGAGTGAACCAGAACACATCCACGTGCCACCATACAGGGCCCCAAACTCCACAGGGACAGAAAAGCTCCTTTGTTCAGGACCTCACCCTATGTACCTTTGATCCAGCTGTCGATTTGTATCCTTCGATATCCTTTGTAATATATTGGTAATCTAGTGAGTAAACAGGTTTCCTGAATATGTGAGCTGCTCTAGCAAATTAACTAAACCCAAGGAGGGGCTGCTGGGAGCCTCTGATCTAGAACCAGTGGCTCAGAAGCGCAGGTGAGAACCTGAGACCTATGATTGGCATCTGAAGTAGGGGAAGGGGGCAGTCTTGTGGGACTGAGCCCTTAACCTGTGGGATCTGAGGCTGTCTCCAGTAGCTAGTGTTTGAATTGCAGGACACCTAGCTAGTGTCAGAGAATTTCCTGAATGTGTAAAGAGAAGACCTACATGTTGGAAATTGGGAGTAGAATTGTGGTGAGTTAATACTTTTTTCCCCTCCATTAGGCCAGTTTGAACTGGACTGATGTTACATGTACCTGAAAAAGTTCTAACACAACCTCCCCGCTAACCACCGTGCCCACACCCCCTTACCTACTCTGCCTCAGCCCCTAAAGCTGCCCAAACCTCTCAAACTCAATTTCACGGCTCATAAGCCTTCCACGGACTTTCGGGAAAGACACTGACATACGGTCATGCTTTTTAATAAGCCCATCTCTGATGCCCATCAGTATAAGAAGAACATGACCAAAACCCGTCGTAGAAATAAAGACCAATCTTAGCTTGCGCTTCCATAACAAAATACCACAGACTGGCCACTTAAACAAAATGGAAGGAGGGAAGGGGGAGGGGGGAGGGAGAGACAGGCAGCCAGCGAGCAAGCCCCGAGTGAGCATGCATGCCACTCTCTGTTTGTCCTCTTACAAGAACATCTATCCCATCATGGGGGCTCCACCCTCATGACCTCATCTAAACTTAATCACCTCCCAGAGGCTCCACCTCCAAATTTGATCACATTGGGGGGTTAGGGCTTCAACATATGAATTTAGGATGGGGGTGGGGGGGCACAAACATTTAGTCCATAATAACGAACCAAATGAGAGCAGGTAGAAGCTATTTATTCAGAAGGGGGGGAAATCGGAGGGCGAGACCAACCATGAGAGACGATGGACTCTGAAAAACAAACTGAGGGTTCTAGAGGGGAGGGGGGTGGGAGGATGGGTTAGCCTGGTGATGGGTATTAAAGAGGGCACGTTCTGCATGGAGCACTGGGTGTTATGCACAAACAATGAATCATGGAACACTTCATCTAAAACTAATGATGTAATGTATGGTGATTAACATAACAATAAAAAATTTTTAAAAGAAGCTATTTATTCAGAGCTTGCTATGGTAAGGGAGTCGGCCACCATCACTTGCACTTGGGGCAGAGCCTCAAAGGCAGGCAGAGGATTGGGAAAGCTTCATTGAGGAGAAAAGAGAAGGCTTCAGGTGTGTCCTGGTTGGAGGCTGTTGACCTGGGGAAGCTGGAGGAGGGTTAACTGAAGTGAGGCACCCTAAGTGACTGGTTAGGGGTACACACTGGCTTTCTCTGTTTGGTCCTAGACTGGAAACTGGGACAAAAACCAGGGAAGCCATCAGTTATTAATCGAGTCCTGGACACTTGGGGCTGCTTGCTACAGGGGTTAATGTTTGGCGTCCTGAATCCGTTATCAGAGATACAGTCTGACTTCGCACAAGTTTGATCTGTGGATAGTAGGCTGGCTTCCTGGGCTGGTGGCTGCAGATTGTGGGTCAGAGTTCTATTTTTACATATGGTCTGAGTTTCCTGCATTTGCATATTCAGTCTCTCACCCTATAGTGAAGCAATGTCCACGTTCACAGAGGACCACAAAATTCTTCTCAGGGAGAAGACCTACATACTTACTTTTCAAAACAAATCAATGACCTTTTTTGGGTGTCTAAACAGAAAGCCCAGGATCAGCCTGGAGCTTGGGCTAAAGAGTAGGCTAGTATGTCTCCGCCTGATAAAATCATATGAACCCCAAGACTGGCTGAGAGAAAGACTGAGGGCGGCTTGGGTCTCAGTGGCAGTGGAGGTGGTGGGGACGGAAGCTGGACTTCTTATGAGAGATGTGATAGGAGATGCAGCTGCTATGAGGCCCCATGGGGTAGAGATGGACAGTGCAGATTAATGTCCCATTTAGGGTGCTTCTTCTTCTGTGGGGCTGTTCCCCACTGCTGTCCCTGAACCTTTCGTATGTTACACATAATACCATTGGATTAAAGTGCTGGAGAAGGCAAGAAAGAAGTTTTGTTTTGTTCCCATATTGGGGGAAAGGACATCACAATATGTGTGACAATTAGGAGAATGTCATCATTCCCAGTAATCCTCCTAAATAATATGCAGAGTGTGCAATTTTGTATATACTGTACTTTTGTGGCATGGGGGCTCCAGTTATATTCTCTAGATGTTAAAATCCTGGGGGGCTGCAGGATTCAGGGGATGCATGATGGCTAAAATCCCTGAAGATATCAATCTGGTGTACAAAATTTGGACATAATTGAAGGTGACAGAAGGAGCTGAGAACAAAGGTGTAACCCCTGCATTTGACCAGCAGTGGTTCCAGG
This sequence comes from Mirounga leonina, assembly GCF_011800145.1. Taxonomy (NCBI): domain Eukaryota; kingdom Metazoa; phylum Chordata; class Mammalia; order Carnivora; family Phocidae; genus Mirounga; species Mirounga leonina. The sequence goes on from NW_023270718.1 coordinate 6,534,186, forward strand.
ACTAAAGGTAAAACCAGGCACCTGGGAAGAGCCTCTCTCCCCTTGACTTGGTTTCCAACAAACAGGCCAGGTCTAAGTCATATTTGTATTTTGTTTGGTTGGACTGGTTTGGAAATATTTTAACAAATGAACTTACAACATTTAAATATTGGGAGATATTTCAAGATTTTTTTTTTTAAGATTTTATTTATTTATTTGATAGAGACACAGCGAGAGAGGGAACACAAGCAGGGGGAGTGGGAGAGGGAGAAACAGGCTTCCCGCCGAGCAGGGAGCCCGATGTGGGGCTCGATCCCAGGACCCTGGGATCATGACCTGAGCCGAAGGCAGACGCTTAACGACTGAGCCACCCAGGCGCCCCCCCCCCCCTTTTTTTTTAAGTAGGCTCCACGCCCAGCACGGTTTCCAGTGTGGGGCTTTGAACGCATGACCCTGAGATGGAGACCTGAGCCAAGATCAAAGAGCCGCTTAACCAGCTGAGCCACCCAGGTGCCCCTCAAGATATTTCTTGAAAAATTAAAAGATCTGGTATTCTCACGTGGTAGCAATCAGCTGAGACTGCACAGGAATTGACTGCCTTTATACCAATGCACTCCCCACCATGCGCATCCCTCCACTAAAGCCAAATCCAGGTACTGTTTATCAGACACTTGCCAACTCCAAGTACCATTTGTCAGGTACTTTGCTTACGCTAGTCTGCTCCCCTCATTTACCAAACTGCCTTGTCTGTGTAGGGATTTGATTTTGGAGAAAAGCCCTCAGCATCTGTGGTCCTGGTTTGAGGAAGTACTGATATCCTTAAAATATTGAATATTCAAATTCATGAGCATGACATATCTCTTACTGAGGACTTCTTTAATTTCTCTCAGCAACATTTTCAGTTTTGGGTGTAGAGGTCTTGAAACGATTTTGTTAGTTCTACTTTTAAGAATATTGTGATTTGGGGTGCTTTTTAAAATGATATTGGGAAAAAAATTTTTTTTTAAGATTTTATTTATTTATTTGAGAGAGAGAGAATGAGAGAGAGAGCGCACATGAGAGGGGGGAGGGTCAGAGGCAGAAGCAGGCTCCCTGCTGAGCAGGGAGCCCGATGCGGGACTCGATCCTGGGACTCCAGGATCATGACCTGAGCCGAAGGCAGTCGCTTAACCAACTGAGCCACCCAGGCGCCCGGAAAAAAATTTTAAAAATAAAATGATATTGTATTTTTTATTTAATTTTCTGATATTTGCTAATACAGATATAGAAATCATTTCTATATGTCGGCTTTGGATACAGTAACTCCACCGAATTACATATTGATTCCAGTAGTTTGCTTGTCTGTTTTGGATTTTCTGTGTAAATGATCTTGTCATTGGAAACAATGATGTTACTGCTTCCTTTCCAGCTACATTGCCTTTTCCCTCTGCTTCATTGAAGCTTGCAGTCATTTCATCACAACACGGAATAGAAGTAGTGAAAATAGAGACCCCTGGCTGACTCAGTCAGAAGAACGTGCAACTCTTGATCTTGGGGATGTGAGTTCAAGCCCCATGTTGGGTGTGGAGATTACTTTTAATTTTTTTAAAAATATATTTTAAAGGGCGCCTGGGTGGCTCAGTTGGTTAAGCGACTGCCTTCGGCTCAGGTCATGATCCTGGAGTCGCAGGATCGAGTCCTGCATCGGGCTCCTTGCTCAGCAGGGAGTCTGCTTCTCCCTCTGACCCTCCCCCCTCTCATGCTCTCTCTCTCTATTTCATTCTCTCAAATAAATAAATAAAATCTTTAAAAATATATATATACATTTTAAAGAAGAAAAAGGAAGAGGGGGAGAAGAGGAAGAAGTGGTGAAAATAGACATCCTTGTCTCTTTTTTGACCTTAGGGGAACAGAATTCTGTATTTCAGCGTAACTGAAGCCAATTCCACGTAAGTACAGTGAATCCTGTGCCACCCACCAAAACATTCTAGATGATAGTTTGCATTTAGTTCACACATAGGTTTCTTTTTTCTTTCTTTCTTTTTTAAAGATTTTATTTATTTATTTGACAGAGAGACACAGCGAGAGAGGGAACACAAGCAGGGGGAGGGGGAGAGGGAGAAGCAGGCTTTCTGCAGAGCAGGGAGCCTGATGTGGGGCTTGATCCCAGGACCCTGAGATCATGACCTGAGCCCAAGGCAGACGCCCAACGACTGAGCCACCCAGGCGCCCCTACACACAGGTTTCTAAAACAGTTTTACCTCATTGGTCACAGTTTAACATTTGGAGATCTCTCACAATAATCGGAATGTCCACCGTCTCTTGAAAATGTTGATGATCTGGCATGCCCATATGGCAGAAACCAGGTTGGGCTGAGCAGGATCTGTGCGGCTTTATTGTGGGGCATTCTCCCAGCAAGTGCTGTGGTCTCTCCAGAATTCAGGCCAAAGCCATGTACCGTTTTTCAGTACACTTGCCCCATTATTGTCCTTTACCCCACGTCTCCTAGCTCATTTTCCATACCTGCCTTTCTGTTGTAGGGGTTTGATTTTGCATCTGCTGGGAAAAGAGATGCACTCTCCCATCAAGCAAAAAATTCCTCTAGCCAGAGGTTTACTCTTGACTTCATTTCTCAACCGGGGAATGGATCCTGTTCAACCGGAGGCAGGGAGGCAATCAAAGTCCAAGTGCGCCCCCTGCTGGACAAAGTGCGCTCAGCACGCTTGGCCCGTAAATCACGGAGCGGACAGGATTCCCAAGTTAGATGCCTAATAATGCTCCAGCTCTCTCTTCCAACACAATTTTGACAAATAATAAAGGAGAAAAAGAAAAGAGCATGAAAAAATTATAGAGAGGTGGCCAGCTGGCTCAGTCGGTGGAGCATGCGACTCTTGATCTTGGAGTTGTGAGTTTGAGCCTCTCGTTGGGTGTAGAAATTACTTTAAAAAAATTTTTTTTGAAGAGTATTTTAATTTATTAACTGCATGAAGCAAAAAAAAAATCGTAGGCTATAGCAGCTTCCCACTTATAAGGAAATTAAAGAAAACTTATATAAGCAATGATAAGAAAACAATACAAATGGAGCTAGTAAATCTAGGGGAAATTATTAAACGGAAAACAATGACAATGAAAAATTAAAATGGGACTTAGAAGCAGAAGTACAATACTTGGCACACAGAAAGTAAAAACTAGTGGCATAGATTCTAAGCTCAGGAAAATCACACAGGGTGCCGAGGAAAGAACCAAAAGGTGAAAATAATGAAAGGGGAAGTGACAGTTCTGGAAGAACCACTTTACTTAGAGAATTCTTCATTCAACTCCTTGCTAATAACTAAAAAAGTTGGGATAAATGAATGATTTTTCAGAAACATAAGTTGCAAAAACTCTTCTTAGGAAGAGATGAACTTGTTAAATAGATTGGTAACTATAAAATAAACTGACAGAATCAGATTAATTTATTTTATTTTATTTTTAAAGATTTTATTTTTAAGTAATCTCTACACCCAACATGGGGCTCGAACCCACGACCCCAAGATCAAGAGTCGCTCACTCTTCCAACTGAGCGAGCCAGGTGCCCCATACTAAATTATTTTAAACTATCAACAGATAGGCGATTCTGACTCGATGTAAACTAAAGATAAAAATTAAAACTTCCCAATTGTATGTATAGAGCCAACACTATAAATCTAATATGGTAAGACAAAAAGGGAAAACTACAGACAAATCTCCCTAATGAATATTGATGGAAAAATTCCAAATAGATAACTAGTGTGGAAACCTCCAGTACATTTAAAATATATATATATGTACACACCATGGCCAAAGGGATCTCCTAAAATTCAGGTACATTTCCCAACAAAAATCCTCTTATATGAGATTATTTCCTGAATTTATTTTTTTTTTAAGATTTTATTTATTTATTTATTTGACAGAGAAAGACACACTGAGAGAGGGAACACAAGCAGGAGGAGTGGGAGGGAGAAGCAGACTCCCTGCAGAGCAGGGAGCCCGATGCGGGACTCGATCCAGGGACTCCAGGATCATGACCTGAGCCGAAGGCAGTCGCTCAACCAACTGAGCCACCAGGAACCCTATTTCCTGAATTTAGAAATCTACTTGGGGGGCTTGGCTGGCTCAGAAGGAAGATCACATGACTTAATCTCAGGGTCATGAGTTCAAGCCCCACATTGGGTGTAGAGATTACTAAAAATAACAAGCAAACTTAAAAAAAAATCTTTAGAATTCTATTTACCTACCTATCTGTCAGGTCACATAAAAAGAAAAACAAGTTAATTGCTTTCTTTTTTTGTTTGTTTTATTTATTTATTCATGAGAGTCAGAGAGAGAGAGAGAGAGAGGCAGCGGCAGAGGGAGAAGCAGACTCCCTGCCTAGCAGGGAGCCCGATGCGGGGCTCGACCCCAGGACCCTGGGATCGTGACCTGAGCTGAAGGCAGATGCTTAACCATCTGAGCCACCCAGGTGTCCCAAGTTAATTGCTTTCTTACAAAACACTGCATTGGCCTATCCCAAGGCTTACTCCTGTAGGTGAGGAGAACAAAGGCAAAGGCAATGTAGATGGGCACCTGGGTGGCTCAGTCAGTTAAGTGTTTGCCTTCTGCTCAGGTCATGATCTCAGGGTCTTGGGATGGAGCCCTGTGTCGGGCTCCATGCTCAGCATGGAGTCTGCTTGAGATTCTCTCTCTCTCTGCCCCTCCCACTCATGCTCACTCTCTCTCTCTCTCTAAAATAAATAAATAAAATGTTAAAAAAAAAATAACTTGCAGCCCATTGACAAACACTTGAGGCAGGCAGAGTATGACATTCCTCCAGGAACTCCCAACTGTCTTAATGTTAATACTTTGCTAGAGACAAAAAACCACCTTGGCTTGACAATAGCTAGGCCTCCAGGATCCTGTAAGTCTTTAACATATAAAAATCCTTTTGGAAACTTGCTTTATCTCTGCCTCTTCCAACTTAAAAGTATATAATCAGGGGCACCTGGGTGGCTCAGTTGGTTGGGCATCTGACTCTGGATTTCAGCTCAGGTCATGATCTCAAGGTTGTGAAATCGAGCCCTGCATAAGGCCCCGCACTGGGTGCGGAGCCTGCTTGAGATTCTCTCTCCCTCTGCCCCGTGCTCTCTTTCTCTCTCTCTCTAAAAATAAAATAAAAATAAAATCTTAAAAAAAAGTATATAATCAGTCACTCCTCACAACCTTGGTGCAGCTCTATCTGCCCTCGGGTCCTGTCCCTGTGCTTTAATAAAACCACCTTTTTTGTACCAAAATGTCTCGAGAATTCTTTCTTGACCATTCACTCCCAGATACCACATAAAATCACATCACTTGGACCACTTCTCTCTGCCCTCTTTTTTTTTTTTTTTAAAGATTTTTATTTATTTGAGAGAGAGAGAGCACATGAGAGCGGGGAGGGTCAGAGGGAGAAGCAGGCTCCCCGCTGAGCCAGGAGCCCGATGTGGGACTCGATCCTGGGACTCCAGGCTCATGACCTGAGCCAAAGGCAGTCGCTTAACCAACTGAGCCACCCAGGCTCCCCTTCTCTCTGCCATCTTTACTCATTCCCAAAGCAATTTCTTCCAGTCTGAAGTCTTTAAACACTATCAAATATTGATAACTCCCAAATGTGTATCCTCCTTCTGGTCCTCTCCCCAAAGCTCCAGATTCATCAATTTAATTGCCTGCTTGGGTATCTAATATGCACCTTAAACTCACCCACGCCCAAGACTTACTCTAGATTTCTGCTCCATGCCTGCTCTTCCCACAGTCTTCCCCATCTCAGAAGAAGGTAACTCTACTTTGCAGGTGCACAGGCCAAAGACCTCAGAGTCATCCCTGTCTCCCCTCCTTCTCATTCACCCTACATCCCATCGGAAATATCCTCAGCTCTGCGTTCAAAATATATGCAGAATTCATCTTCTCCTTTTTTCTCCTCTCCTTCCCTTCTCTTCTTTTCTCTTTCCCTCCTGAGCAGTAGGGCTCGGGTATGACAGAGCTAGACGGATACCTGTACAGAGAGGTGGCCGGGAATGGAGTGTCTCAAATACAGTGAGGAGGGGGTCTACTCAAGAATGTCATAGAGGAATGTCAGAACCTGAGCAAGATGAGGAGGGCATTTACATGTGTTTGCTCTCTGAAATGACTCAGCAGGATGATGAGGGAGTCCTAGGTAGAGTAGGTGGGAACATCCCAGCAGGGAAAGCAGAGCCAAGAGGGATAAGGAGGGCAACCACACTGGGGAGGAATGGTGGCTGAGAGGAAGAGCTAGATACGCTCAGGGGGTCTGGATGAAATAAGTAAATATGTTTTGAATAATGGGAAACAGATTTCTCATTTTCAGAGAAGGGATTTACACATACAGGAAAGCAGAAACTAGAATGACCCATGTGGTATTGGATTGGAACTGGAGGTAAAGGACTGAACACATGGATTTCAATATTTATTTTGTAAATGAATTAATGAATGTGTGCAGACAAAAGGCTATTTCCAACTAAGTCGAGAAAAAGAGAGTGGCACCTGCTATCACAATTATTATTTAACATTCTAGGGGTGCCTAGGTGGCTCAGTCGTTGGGCGTCTGCCTTTGGCTCAGGTCGTGATCCCAGGGTCCTGGGATCGAGCCCCGCATCGGGCTCCCTGCTCCACAGGAACCCTGCTTCTCCCTCTCCCACTCCCCCTGCTTGTGTTCCCTCTCTCGCTGTATCTCTGCCAAATAAATAAATAAAATCTTTTAAAAAGGGGGGGGGCGCCTGGGTGGCTCAGTCGGTTAAGCGTCTGCCTTCGGCTCAGGTCATGATCCCAGGATCCTGGGATCGAGCCCCGCATCGGGCTCCTTGCTCTGCGGGAAGCCTGCTTCTCCCTCTCCCACTCCCCCTGCTTGTGTTCCCTCTCTTGCTATCTCTCTCTCTCTCTGTCAAATAAATAAAATTTATAAAAAAATTATTATTTAACATTCTAATAGTTGGGTTCTTGGTTGCAAAGGAAACCAATTTGGGTTAACTAAAAAGAAAACAAAAGGAATTCATTCATAGGACATGGGGCAGCTGATAGTTTGGATGAGAAAGCTAAAGTAGCAAGTTAAAATGGGTCAGAACCCAAGGAAACAATGAAAGGAGAATGGTCACCAAGTTTGCCTAGGGACAGACTGGTTCAGTGCCAATGCCATCCAAATGAGCTCTGACCCATTCTTAATGTCTTTATAAAGTCTCAGTGTGAGTTCAGTTAAACACCTGCATGCTGACCACTAGGTTTCAGGGAAAGCAACTATCTGGCCTTTAGGTCCTTAATGGTAGGAAGTGGGACCTCACAATTCCCAAACAGGGAGACAGAGTTCAGCTGCTCAGTGCAAACATGGATCTGACGGTGCCTGCCAAATGTAGTTACAGAACAGAACCAAACAACAGGTATAAGAACTGGAAAGGATATATCTTTATTTCTTGCAATTAGTGTGGTTGTGTACCTGGGAAATCCAAAATTAACTGGAGGAACTCTTAGAACCAATATGATAACTCAATCAAGGTGTCAAGTTACACCACAGTTTTTCAATTTCAGCATTATTTATATTTGGAACTGGATAATCCCTTGTTGTGGGGAGAGAGAAGACACCCTGCGGCATGCTTAGCTGATCTCTGTCTTCCACTCACTAGATGCCAGTGGCATACCTCTCCCCCCACTCAGGACAAACAAATGTCTCCAGACCTTGCCAGATATCCCCAGGTGGGAGAGCAAAATTGTCCCCACTTGGATCAGGTTGTACAATTAATTTATAAAAATCAGTAACTTCCTTACATTAAAAAACAACCAATCAAAAACTATAATGGGAAAGGGGCGCCTGGGTGGCTCAGTCGGTTAAGCGTCTGCCTTCGGCTTGGGTCATGATCCCAGGGTCCTGGGATTGAGCCCCGCATTGGGCTCCCTGCTCGGCAGGAAGCCTGCTTCTCCCTCTCCCACTCCCCCTGCTTGTGTTCCCTCTCTCGCTGTGTCTCTCTCTGTCAAATAAATAAATAAAAATAAATAAATAAATAAATAAAATTATAATGGGAAAATACTTTTTGTTCATACATAAATTACCTTAAAATCATATTAAATCCAGCTGGAATGACATTGTGTATGGTGTGAGATATAGACCTAATTTTACTTGTTGATTCTTCATAAGATCTTGATTAGTATATTTATCTTGTATCTTGCCAAGTCAAAGAACTTGATAATGAGTTCTGTTTCTCTGTAAATTCTCTTGGGTTTTCTAGGTAAAGGATCATATCGTTGGCAAAAGATAACCATCTTGTCTTTTCATTTCTCATGTTTACACTGTTTATTTCAATTTCCTGTCTAGCTGCCTTTCCTAGCACTTCAGAAGCAATTATGATTGTGTTAATAGTGAGACTGCCTTTGTTCCTGGCATAAATGGGAAGACTTTAGAATTTCACCATTATCATTAATGACTCTTAAGTTTCTTTAGCAGTTGGGATGGCTGTACTCTGTTGGATTTGATATAATTCTTTTCTAGATATTCTGTAATAGCGATTTTGACTTTTCTCTTTGGCCTACTGTCAGAGAATGTTTTTCTTCCATTTTTGCTGCGTGTATGTGTGATTTTTACCATTTTGTGATGGATACAGTGACTCATTAATTATATGAAATAGATCCTCTATGTGGCTATCCAACACTTGAAATACGGCTAGTTGTGACTCACTGAATATTCAATTTTACTTCGCTCTAAAATTAATTAAATTTTTTTTTTATTTTTAAGTAATCCCTACACCCAACATGGGGCTTAAACTTACAACCCCGAAATCAAGAGTTTCATGCTCTCCTGACTGAGCCTGTCGGGTGCCCCTCACTTAATTATTTTAAATGTACATAGCCGAATGTGGCTACTGGCTACCACATTAGACAGGACAGCTCTAAAATTTTACCTATTTTTATGCATTGACTCTACCCTGGCCGAGAGAGGTGAATTAAAATCTCTTAGTATAGGTCAGTATTTGTGTATTTCTCCTCATGTTCTGTGGTTTTTGCTGTTTAAATTGTGATGCGATATTATATGATATGTAGAATATTGTGGCTCTTAGATTATTCTTGTGTAATACATTTTTTTATCCTTTTAAAGTATCTCTCTTTAACCCGTTTATGGCTTTTTGTCCTGAATTCAACTTGGTTGTATATTAAAATTAAAGCCCTGATTTTTCTTTCCGTTGGTCTCATTCACCTTGGCCCATCTTTTCATTTGCAAACTCTGAGTCAATTCGTTTTTTTGTTTGTTTTTTAAATGTTTTATTTATTTATTCATGCGAGTCAGAGAGAGAGAGAGAGGAAGAGTCAGAGGGAGAAGCAGGCTCCCCGCCGAGCAGGGAGCCCGATGCGGGACTTGATCCCAAAACACTGGGATCATGACCTGAGCCGAAGGCAGACGCTTAACCATCTGAGCCACCCAGGCGCCCTGAGTCAATTCGTTTTAACATGTCTCTTATATTCCCAGAAAATAGTTGGGTTTTACTGTGTGATCTGATGTGATAATTGGTTTTTTTAATATGTAGAATAAGCACATTTAAATTAATTCTTATGACAGATATATTTGACCATAGTTTTTTTTTTTTTAAGATTTTATTTATTTATTCATGAGAGACAGAGAGAGAGAGGCAGAGGGAGAAGCAGGCTCCCAAGCAGCAGGGAGCCCGATGTGGGACCCGATCCCAGGACCCTGGGATCATGACCTGAGCCGAAGGCAGACGCTTAACGGCTGAGCCACCCAGGCGCCCCTTGACCTTAGTTTATCAGCATTTTAATGTTATGCTGTTTTTATTGCTTCTTTTGAAATTATATTTCACAATATGGTCTGTGTTTTGTTTGCATTGGTGTGTGTGTGTGTGTGTGTGTGTGTGGTCTTTCTTCACTGTGAGCAGTGACAAAATTAGAATCTTTCCACTTCCTCTTATCCCCTCCATACCCAATTTTATTTGATTTTGCTGTTTTTCTTAGTTCTTCTGGGTTTTACTTTTATATCTTCAAATATTCATCCTCCTATTGTTTGATCTACTTTATTTTATTTTATTTTTTATTTTTTTAAAGATTTTATTTATTTATTTGAGACAGAGAGAATGAGAGACAGAGAGCATGAGTGGGAGGAGGGTCAGAGGGAGAAGCAGACTCCCTGCCAAGCAGGGAGCCCAATGCGGGACTCGATCCAGGGACTCCAGGATCATGACCTGAGCCGAAGGCAGACGCTTAACCAACTGAGCCACCCAGGCGCCCTGTTTGATCTACTTTAATGTTTTATTTTACTCCACCTGTGAAAACTTAAGAGATCTATGTTCTTTTACCACTTTCCGTCTTTGATTCTTCCCAATTTTTGTCAGTATATTATTCTTAAAGGCAAATGACTTATAATACTTTTGTTCTGTGACAACAATCCCCATCGTTGTCTTACTCTGAGTCCAACAGGTAAGTAGGTTAATGTTTACTGGGTTGAAGTTCATCATTTTATAGTGGGGCTAGTACAGTTGGCTGGTTGCCCCACAGCTGTTCTCTGCCCCCTTAACTGTTCACACCTAGCAAGAAGCTAGTTCTCCACATTTATTTAAATGATCTTCAATTTACTGTTTAGAGACAGTTTCCTCCGCTGAAGCTCAGGAAGGTGGACACATGCTGGTCCAGGCATATATGGTTCCTACAATCTACGATGACAGAGCAAGTAAGATCCTTTCTCTTTCCTGTCATTCATTTATCAAATCTCTTAGAAAAGTAATGAAGGGTGTTTGCTTATTTGTTTGTTTTCACATGGCATAAGAATATACTATAAGTCGGGCGCCTGGGTGGCTCAGTTGGTTAAGTGACTGCCTTCAGCTCGGGTCATGATCCTGGAGTCCCGGGATTGAGTCCCACGTCGGGCTCCCTGCTCAGCAGGGAGTCTGCTTCTCCCTCTGACCCTCCTCCCTCTCATGCTCTCTGTCTCTCATTCTCTCTCTCGCAAAAAAATAAAATCTTAAAAAAAAAAAGAATATACTATAAGTCTAATGTTATCAAATTAGTATAATATTGGAATAAGAATAGAAAAGTTGGGCGCCTGGGTGGCTCAGTCGTTAAGCGTCTGCCTTCGGTTCAGGTCATGATCCCAGGATCCTGGGATCGAGTCCCACATCGGGCTCCCTGCTCGGCGGGAAGCCTGCTTTCCCTCCCCCACTCCCCCTGCTTATGTTCCCTCTCTCGCTGTGTCTCTCTCTGTCAAATAAATAAATTAAATCTTTAAAAAAAAAATAGAAAAGTTGATCAAAGGACACAGTAAAGAATCCACAGTAGATTCAAGTCTGCATGGGAATTTTAACTATGACAATTATGATAGTCCTATTCAAATGAGAAAGAATAGTTTATTTAACAAACACGCCTCGGCCAAACAGACCTATCTGAAAATATAATAAAGCTGGACTCCCATCTTAGCTCATACCATATACAAAGAGGCATGCCAGAATTAAACATTTTTTAAAAGTCGTGAAAGTATTAGAAGAAAATCAAGGCAATTATGGAGCTGTGGAGGTAACTTTCTTAAGCAGGAAACCCAAAAGCTCTTGGCGGGGGCGGGGTATAGGGATAATCATGTGGCTATATGGATATAAAAACTTTTGCCAAGAAACAGGCTTTTTTTTTTTTTTTTAGATTTTATTTATTTATTCGACAGAGACACAGCGAGAGAGGGAACACAAGCAGGGGGAGTGGGAGAGGGAGAAGCAGGCTTCCCACTGAGCAGGCAGCCCGATGCGGGGCTCCATGCGGGGCTCGATCCCAGGACCCTGGGATCACGACCTGAGCCGAAGGCAGATGCTTAACGACTGAGCGCCCCAAGAAACAGACTCTTAACTATAGACAACAAACTGATGGTTACCAGGGGGGAGGGGTTGGGGGGATGGGTTAAATAAGTGATGGGGATTAAGGAGTGCCCTTGTGATGAGCCCCAGGTGTTGTATGGAAGTGTTGAATCCTAAATTCTACACCTGAAACTAATATTACACTGTATGTTAACTAACTGGCATTTAAATAAAAACTTTAAAAAAATGAAATGGAATAAAACTTAAGACTTAAAAAAAAAATAAAACCTTTTGAATGGTAAAATGTACCAAAACCATAATCAGTGTATTAAGGGTCATGGATAGTAAATTTTTCAATACTGATGGTTGATAAAAAATCAAGATCTATATTCCTACAAGACGAAAAAAAAAAAAAGACAAGCCAATAGAAAATGGGCAAAGAATGAGAATAGAGAATTCATAGAAAAGCAAATCCAAAAAGCTAAATATGAAACAAATGCTCAAATCAACCAGGAGTTTGAAAAGTGCATATCTGAGTAAAATCAAGATGTCACTTTAGATGGCAAAATACAAGGAATTTGAACACCCTCAGTTGGTGTGAATGTGAGGAAAAACTATCCTTACATGTGGAAACAATACAGAATCATCCACAAGCATTATATCTACACCTTCACTTAATCTCAACCATCCCATTCCAGAGAATCAATCCCACAGAGACAGAAGTAGGAACACATACGGATTATTTACGGTAGCAAACCAAACCAAACCAAACCCACAAAACTGGAAACAAACTGAATGTTCATCAACTGATTAATGGCTGAATAAATTCTCGTACCCTAACACCACTGAATACAAGGCAAATAAAAAAACACATCACAACAAACTGAGTAAAGAAGCAGGTATGAGAATTCAGTTATCTCCCATTAAGTCAGGTATTAAAGAGACTCGCAAAAATGTAAAACAATATCCCTTTATATTGATTTTTGTTTTTGAAAATATAAGTGTTTTTCATTAAATATATTAACTGTTCTAACATGTATGGATTTATCGTTGTTATTTTAAATAAATTAATGTTTTGACAACGATTCTCACTGGATGAGGATTATAAAGAAACTACAAACCTAATTAGAAAAAGAATTAGAGGGGCACCTGGGTGGCTCAGTCAGTTGAGCGGTTGAGCATCGGTCGCTTGATTTCAGCTCAGGTCATCATCTCAGGATCGTGAGATTGAGCCCCATGGGGCCTGCTTAACATTCTCCCTCTCCATCTGCCCCTCCCCCCTCTAAAAGAGAATAAAACATTTTTTAATTTAATTTAAAATTTTTAAAGATTTTATTTATTTGACAGAAAGAGACACAGCGAGAGAGGGAACACAAGCAGGGGGAGTGGGAGAGGGAGAAGCAGGCTCCCCGCTGAGCAGGGATCCCGATGCGGGGCTCGATCCCAGGACCCTGGGATCATGACCTGAGCTGAAGGCAGACGCTCAACGACTGAGCCACCCAGGCACCCCATAAAACATTTATTTTAATTAAAAATAAAAAGAATTAGAGAGGCGCCTGGACGGTGCAGTTGGTTATGCGTCTGACTTGGTTTTGGCTCACGTTGTGACCTCACAGTTGTGATATATGAAACTGCCTCAGCTCCGCACTCAGTGGGGAGTCTGCTTGAGATTCTCTCTCTCCTTCTCCCTCTGCCCCTCCCCCCCCACTTGCACACACTCTCTCTCAAATAAATAACTAAATCTTAAAAAAAATATATTTATTATTTAAAAATATATAGTAATGTTGACAGTACTGAACCAATGTTAATTTCCTGAGTTTTGAAATTTTTTTATTTTATTGCAATAAACTGAACATGAGATCTACCCTCTTAACGAATTTTTTTTAAGTATTTTTTTTAAATTTTTTTAAAGATTTTATTTATTTATTTGACAGAGAGAGACATAGTGAGAGCAGGAACACAAGCAGGGGGAGTGGGAGAGGGAGAAGCAGGCTTCCCGCGGAGCAGGGAGCCCGATGTGGGACTGGATCCCAGGACCCTGGAATCATGACCTAAGCCGAAGGCAGACGCTTAACGACTGAGCCACCCAGGCGCCCTCTTAACGAATTTTTAAGTGTGCAATACAGTGGTGTTGACTGTAGGTAGGGTTGTACCACAGATCTCTAAAACTCATTCATCTTGCTTAACTGAACTTTATGTCAGTTGATAGCTTTCTATTTCCTCCTTCCTCATCTCCTGGCAACCATCATTCCACTCTTTGATTTTATGAATTTGACTATTTCAGATACCTCACATAAGTGGAATCATCCAGTATTTGTCTTTCTGTGACTGGCTTATTTCAGTTAGCATCGTGTCCTCAAGGTTCATCCATTTAGTTGCATATTGCAGGATTTCCTTTCTTTAAAGCCGAATAATATCACATCATATGTCTATACCACAGGTTTTTTCTTTATCTATCCACCTGTCAATGAATATTTAGGTTGTTTCCACATTTTGGCTATTGTTAATAATGCTGCAGTGAACATGAGAGTAAGTAACTCTTCAAGATCCCAGTTCAGTATTTTTAGATGAATATTTAGAAGTGAGATTGCTGGATAATAGATAATTCTATTTTTAAATTTTCAAGAAAGCTCCATACTGTTCTCCTTTTTTAAAAAAAAATTTATTTGTTTATTTGAGAGAGAGCGAGAGAGCCCAAGCAGGAGGAGGGTCAGAGGCAGAGAATCTCAAGCAGACTCCCCGCTGAGCATGGAGCCTGACATAGGGCTCAATCCCAGGACCCTGGGATTATGACTTGAGCTGAAGTCAAGAGTCTGAGCCACACGTGTGTCCCTCCATACTGTTTTTAATAACACTTGTGCCGTTTTGCATTCCTACCAACAGTGTGCAAAGGTTCTAATTTCTCTACAACCTCGTTAACACTTGTTGGGTTTTTTGGGTTTTTTTATAATAGCCATCCTGACAGGTGTGAAGTAATAGCTCACTGTGGTTTTGATTTGCAGTTCTGTGATGATTAGTGATGTTAAGCATTTTTTCATGTATCTGTTGGCTATTGGTATTTCTTCTTTGGAGAAATGTCTATTCAATCTTTAGCTTATTTTAAAATTGAGTTATTGGGGCACCTGGGTGGCTCAGTCGGTTAAGCGTCTGCCTTCGGCTCGGGTCATGATCCCAAGGTCCTGGGATCGAGCCCTGCGTCAGGCTCCCTGTTCAGTGAGGAGTCTGCTTCTCCCTCTCCCTCTGCCCCTCTCCGTGCTTGTTCTCTCTCTCTCAAATAAATAAATACAATCTAAATAAATAAATAAACAAATAAAATTGAGTTATTAAGATGGTTTTTGGGGGGGTTTGTTTGTTTTGGTTTTTTTACTCTTGAATTGTAGGAGTTCCTTATATTTTCTAGAGATTAACTCCTTATCAGATATATGGTTTGTAAATATTTTCCCCATTCCATAGGTTGTCTTTTCACCCTGTTGATTGTTTCCTTTGCTATGCAGAAGTTTTGAGTTTGATGTAGTCCCCCTTGTTTGTTTTTGTTCCTGTTGCCTGTGCTTTTCGGATCATATCCATGAAATGATTACCAAGGCCAATGTCATGAAGCTTTTCCCTATGTTTTCTTCTAGGAGCTTTATAGTCTCAGGTCTTATGCTTAAGTCTTCAACCCATTTTGAATTGATTTTTGTGTGGGGCATGAGATAAGGGTCCAATTTCATTGTTTTGCATGTGGATATTCAATTTTCCCAACACCATTTATTTTATTTTATTTTTTTAAAAGATTTTATTTATTCATGAGAGACAGAGAGAGAGAGAGAGAGAGAGAGAGAGAGAGGCAGAGGGAGAAGCAGGATCCCCAGGAGCAGGGAGCCTGATGCGGGACTCGATCCCAGGACCCTGGGATCATGACCTGAGCCGAAGGCAGACGCTTAACCATTTGAGCCACCCAGGCGCCCCCCAACACCATTTTTAAAGGGATTATTCTTTCTCCATTGTGCATTCTTGGCGCCAGTTATATAAGAAGTCAACTTTAGGGAAAGCTAGAGGAGTATGTGGGAATTCTCGGTACTATTTTTACAACTTTTCAAAACACTAAAATTAGTTCAACATAAACAGTTAAAATTAAAACTGCATGGTGGTCTGACTTTAACATTTTAACATTAGAGCATGGGAACAATGATTTCTCGGCATTTTTAGCTGTTATTTCTTTTTTCTCTGTTCACCATACTGCACAGTTCTGATACTAAATAAATGCTCACTTTGCCAGTAACAGATCTCCATGATAGTGATCTCCCCACCAAGTTATTAAGCTTTCCTTCCTCACTAAGAGAAGGTGATTAAAATAAAGGATTACTTCCTGTTCAGGAAAATTTGGTCAAAAGCGATGATGTAATTTCATTAAAGGTGAACCACAAACTGAGTCTTTGCTGCTTTCTCAACAGTTTCAGATGCAGACTTAAGATTGTTGCTCTCAGCTATATTTTTTGTGAAGTATAACCTAAAAATGCATGAAACAAATGTATTCATACACATATCATGAGTAATTTTAAAATAAACATTCCTATTCTCACATAGGTCAAGAAATGAAATATACACAATATTTCAGACTCTCCTCCATGTGTTTTCCTCAATGATAACTCCTCCATCGCTCCAGAAGTTGACAACATTCTTTTTTATAATCTTCACCTCACTCTTCTTTTCAATGCCATCCCTTATGTAGGTTTCTTTTGCTCGTTTTCAAGTATAGATATTTATTTGTATGAAACAAGACTATATATATTTTTTTATCTTATTTTCTCCAACATTTTGTGTGTGAGAGTTGTCTACGTAGTTCATTTCTTTTCCTAGCTGCATTTGCTTATCCATCTGATTCTAAGTGGACATTTGGATTGCTTCCAGATTGGTACCATGACAAATGAAGTTGCTGTGAACATTCTTACATGTACATCTGGTGTAACTGTGCAAAGTATCTATAGGGAAGCAGTTCCCAGAGTTTTTAGTTTCAGGACTCCTTTACACTATGAAAAAAGAAGTATCGCGAGCCCCAAGAGCTTTTGCTTATGCAGGTTCTATCTATGAATACTTGCCTTCCTAGAGGTGGCTCAGTCAGTTCAGTGTCCCACTCCTGATTTTGGCTCACGTCATGATCTCAGAGTCATGAGATTGAGCCCTGTGGCTGGCTCCACGCTGTGTGTGAAGCCTGCTTAGCATTCTCTCTCTCCCTCTCCCTCTGCCCCTCCCCACCCCCACTTGCATTCTCTCTCTCTCAGAAATTAAGTAAATAAATAAATAGAAATTAAAATGGAGAAAATTTCAAAATATTTATGTGTTAATTCATTTAGAATGGTCTGGGGGTGGTAATAGCTCCTCATATTGCTTGTACTGGATCTCTCACCATTCCTTACTGGACCTCTTAATCCTGCCACACCTCTGTAACTAGTTATACCTTTATTAGTTTATGTGTAATTGGGCCCCTAACAGTGCATCAGTTTCCTACTGAGATTCTGACTGATACATCTATACCTTTACCATGTTCTTGCTCTGGGATCATTTTCCTTTTGTGATTTAAGTACCTTCCTCCAGAGGGGGTCGAAGTTTGCTTTTCCATTTGCCCTGGTACTAATGTGGTACCACTTTGTTTATGTTCCCTTCATTCCAGGAGCCTGTTTTCATAATTAGAGTAAGCAAATGCTCATTGGTCAAAAGCAGTTTGGAATATACATATACAAAATCTTTCAAAAGTATTCTTATAAAATATGTTGTTTTGAAGTTTGATTAGTGAGAACAACATGTATTTCAGGCATCTTATTTCTAACACTTTCCTATTTTTCCGGTGCTCTTTGCATTCATTATTATGTCTGGATCAAAGATGTTTTATCATAAAAGTTGTTATACATGATTTTGGAGTTTTATTTCTACCTCAAGAAATTTAACTCAGCAAAGTTTCAAACTTTAAAATTCATCTGCACGGGGTACCTGGGTGGCTCAGTCGGTTAAGCCTCTGCTCTTGGTTTCAGCTCAGGTCAAGATCTCAGGGTCAATATCTCAGGGTCCTGAGATGGAGCCCCTGTGACAGGCTCAGCATGGAGTCCGCTTGTCTGTCTGTCTCCCTCCTCCTCTGTTCCTCCCTCCACTCGAGCTCTCTCTGTCAAATAAATGAATAAAGAAATAAAATCTTTAAAATTCATCTTCACAAATGTGAAGTATACTTTTTAAAATACAATTAAACAACTTAAAAAATCAACTACAGTTAAGATTTTTTTAATAGTATGAATGGTAGAATACAAAACAATTCTACAAAGAAGGCTGCCTGCGATAAAAAAAAAAAAAAGTCCCTGAATTTCCAACCTGATCTTTGCTGTTTTGCCTCTATTATTATTTACATTTTAGATTTGTCAATCCCAAGAGGAGAAAATTGTCTTCCTAATGGTATCTAAATAAAACACCTTTAATATTCACACTCACTCTATTTCCTGATTTGTATAATTACACGGAAGTTCTCAAGATTTGTTTTGGGCATGTAAAAGGCATGGTGTAATGGACAGATTTCCCATCTCAGGATGCTGCTGGGGGTGCTGAGGTCTTGAAGCGGAGTGTGTCTTCCTGCCCCTCTCCCCCCTCCCCCACCCCTGCTCCCCAGGAGCTTGTCCTCAGGGAAAAGGAGCTGCCTCACCCACAGTCACAGCCCCTTCGTGGAGGCAGCCCACATCCATCACCTGGTCCATGTGTAATATAAAGGCCTGGTCCCCTTGCCCCAGATTTGAGACACGTGCCTGGGGGCATTCAGCTCTAGCACTGCCTATGGGACCCGCTGAAGTATACTTCAGCTTCTCCCTCCCCCACCCCCTTTAGGCTGTTGAACCTGAGAGCAGTCCCAGTTAATATCCTAAACCCTAATTTCTTTTTCAGAGTCCTTTTCCTGAAAACCCAACCTACAGCCTACAGGCTTTCACAATCATCATTAATTATTTCAGCGTCTTATTCCTGTAATTATGTAATTACTCACACACACACACACACACACACACACACACTTCAGCTGACTGATAAAATTTTAACCTTGAATGCACACACAAGATTTTCATTCCACGTTACACCAGGATGCTCAAATTTGAAAGTGACTCTTACGATCTTAAATTAGACAGGAACCACCTGGCTTGTTCAATATCCCTCACGCTATTACGCTGGTTAGATGTGATGGTAACCCAGCTGATCACATACTCATGGAATCCACCCAAGTTCAGAGACACGAGGCATAACCTTCGATCTGGCATTCAGTGCTTCAACCTTCAAAAGACTGAAGGAAGGCTGAAGTCAAATAGAAAAACTTGAACAAATGCAGAGGCCAAAGTGGAATTTTAACACAAACCATATATATACATACACATATATGCACATGCGTGGGCATGTGTGTGTTTACTTGAGCACCTGGTGTGGAAAGACAGATTAACACGGATATGATTTGCTTTCCTAGGATTTCCATAACTAATTACCTCAAACTGGGTGGCTTAAAACAACAAATTTATTCTCTCATGGTTACGGAGGTCAGAAGTTGGATATCAGGTGTCAGCTACCTCTGAAGACTCTGTCCTTTTTTTTTTTAATAAATGAGGTAGACTTTTATTTTATTTATTTATTTTTAAAGATTTTATTTATTTATTTGAGAGAGAGGCAGAGCACAAGTGGGGGTTAGAGGGAGAGGGAGAAACAGAATCCCCGCAGAGCGGGGAGCCCAACGTGGGGCTCAGTCCCAGGACCCTGAGATCATGACCTGAGCCAAAGGCAGATGCTTAACTGACTGAGCCACCCAGGTGCCCCTGAAGGCTCCTTCCTGACCTCTTCCAGCTTCCAGTGGTTGCCAGCAATCCTTGGCATTCCTTGGCTTGCAGATGCATCATCCTGATCTCTGCATCCCCCATCATATGGCTTTCTTCCCTGTATCTCCTTTGTATCTTCAAATCTTCTTCTCCTTATAAGGATACCAGCCATTGGATTTAAGGCCCACCTTATTCCATATGATCACATCTTAATTTGACTGCATCTATAAAAACTCCCAAATAAGGTCACATTCACAGGTACTGGGCATTAGGACTTCAACATATGTGGGTGGGGGCGTAATTCAATCTACAACAGATACCATACCATACGGGATTCAGAGTGGAGAGGCACCTGGGGAGTGGACAAGAAGGGAAAAGTCAAGAAAAGGCAAGCAAAGAAAGAAGAAAGGGGAGGGGAGGAGGAGGAAGAATGTAGTAAAAATATTTACATTAGTATAAATTGTTCTGTTAATGTAAAATGCTGTGCATGTGTATGCAGAAATTACAGAGCTAGCTATTTTTTTGTAGGAATAACAACAGATAATTCTTCTATGGGCTTACTATGTGCCAGACATTGTTTTAAGCACTCTGTATATATTAACTCCTTTAATCTTCATATACCTTGTGATGTAGGTACTATTAATTATCATACCCATTTCAGGGTTTTGACAAAATTGAGGCATAAAGAGACACAGCTAGAAAAATGGCTGAGCCAGGATTCAAGCCCAGGCAGCCTGGCTTCAGAATCTGCTCTTAAACACCTTGCTATACACAATATAATTCTGTTCTTGGAAAACAAAAACACTGTATGTGTGTACAAATGCTTGTATATTTTAGAAGACATAAAATAAGGTGTCAAGATAAAAAAGTAAAGGAGCGCCTGGCTGGCTCAGTCAGTGGGGTGTGAGATTTGATCTCAGGGTTGTGAGTTTGAGCTCCACGTTGGGTGTAGGGATTACTTAAAAATAAAATCTTAGGGCGCCTGGGTGGCTCAGTGGGTTAAGCGACTGCCTTCGGCTCAGGTCATGATCCTGGAGTCCCGGGATCGAGTCCCACATCGGGCTCCCTGCTCTGCGGGGAGCCTGCTTCTCCCTGTCCCCCTCCCCCTGCTTGTGTTCGCTCTCTCGCTGTGTCTCTCTCTGTCAAATAAATAAATAAAATCTTTAAAAAAAAAAATCTTAAAAAGGATAAAAACGTAAAATCTTGGACTTTAATCAGTTCTGTTGGGGGGGTGGGGGTCACAAATGAATGAATGTTCTGATTGGCCCGTGTTGGGTTACATGCCCAGACCACATGTTTTGAGGGAGGAAGCATCAGTGCTAGAACATTCTTTTTCTTTTCTTTTTTTTTTAAAGATTTTATTTATTTGACAGAAAGAGACACAGCAAGAGAGGGAACACCAGCAGGGGGAGTGGGAGAGGGAGAAGCAGGCTTCCCGTGGAGCAGGGAGCCGGATGCGGGGCTCGATCCCAGGACCCTGGGATCATGACCTGAGCTGAAGGCAGACGCTCAAGGACTGAGCCACCCAGGCGCCCCTAGTGCTAGAACATTCTTATTAGAGTCATGTAGAGTGGATTTCTCACAGGAAAGAGGCTCTATTGCCTGAGGAAGGGGAAGTGGATGGCAGCTGAGGGGCTTGAAAAAACTACCCATCCACTTGTCTCCTTGAGCCTCAGAACCACCTTCCCTACCTTTTGCAGAAATGCAAAGAGCAGAGCAGCTGAAAGCCCTTCACTATTCAGATGACACTCTCCCCAAAATTCACACCCATTTTTCCTACCCCCCTGTCCAGGAAAGGGTTAATAAAGGGACCAAGCTTTGTCTTCTCCACACCCACCACACACACACACACACACACACACACACAGAAAAGGTCTCCTGTCCCCAATTCCTACAAGGGGCAAGTGCCCATCTAGGATTATTTACTGGTGCAACGGGAACATGTGTTATATTTGGATCATCTGGTATTTTGGATGTTCTGCCAGTCTGAGGATTATTGCACCTGTGGAGATTAAGTGGCACTCTAGGATTATCTTGAGTTTGGAGTTTAACCCCCATGTGGAAGGATTTTCTGGTGGTACTGCAGGATTATCTCCGGTTTGGGATTGATCCTTCATGTGGAAGGATTCTCTGCTACTTTGATGTTCTTCATGACCTGAGGCCTTCTTTTCTATAGTAATAATCAGTGAGTCCTTGACTCAGACCTACTTTAAGGCAGGTATCTTCCTGGCTAACAGTTCCTGTTCTGGGAACTTGGGGATGGACTTTGTGATGATGGGTGGGATGTTTCTATTTTCCACTGGCGGACTGTTCCAAGGGATAAGAATGGCAAAACTTGGATCTCAGGAGTTGATGGGAATGGTGGTCCCTGTATTTTAGGGGTATAGGAATTATGGATGTTGGGTATCAGGGATTAATAAGAATGACGGTACTTCTGTGCCAATGTCTGATGAGAACGGGGCCCTTGTGCCTCCAGGGTTGATGGGTCCCAAGTCCGGGGTGGGGGTGCTGAGGGCAACAGTGGGTCCCGAGTCCCAGCGATTGATGGGAATTGCATCAGCTGAGTCTTAGGTGCCAAGGGATTTGTGAACTCTGTATATCAGAGAATGATGGAAACAGTGGTTCCTGTGACTCACTAACCAATGGGAATGGGGGCCTTATGGTACGGGAACTAATGGGAATTAGGTTCTTTTATCCCAGAGGCTTAAGCAAGTCCCAACCTAACCCATAAAGCCATTTGTTATTCATCCATCCCTCCATTCATTACCAAACATTTTCCTAGGCCCCTGCTCTTAGCCACACCCTATGCTGGGTGACAGTGAGGACACAGAGATGACTCAGACCTAGATTGTGCCCTCAGTGAATTCCCAGAGCCAGACCCAGACACCGAAAGTCACAACATGACAGGATCAGAGCCAGGACAAGGAGACAGCAGGGTAGCGCAGTTACCGTCCTGTCCCGACTACAGGGCATCTGTGGTAAATGTAGAGTGACAGTAATTCTGGATACTAAATCAAGGTGCAGAGTCTGACAAAAGGTCTTTTTTATCCTATGTGAGTTTGTGTGCATGGTAAGCCTAACATGAGCCAAGTAACTAATCTCAAGTAAGGTACATATTTTTGCAGAGGCAGCTCACCTCCAAAGAAAAGGCATGGAACTTGGAGTCAGAGAGGCCTGGGTTCAAATCCTAACTTTGTGAGTCTGGCTAACTCACTATGCAGGATCTCAGTTCCCTTCTCCTTACACGGAGATAAAACAATTCCAATAGTAAGACCGCTGCGATGATTGAAGGATCCAGTGTGTAACAAATACCCAGCCCACTGCGGGTCCCCAACTAGACATTCAATAAAGATTATGTGTTGTCATCATTATTGTTCCTATCATTAATAATTAATAACAAAATTTAGGGGCGCCTGGGTGGCTCAGATGGTTAAGCGTCTGCCTTCGGCTCAGGTCATGATCCTGGGGTCTTGGGATCGAGTCCCGCATCGGGCTCCCTGCTAGGCGGGGAGCCTGCTTCTCCCTCTCTCTCTCTCTGACTCTCATGAATAAATAAATAAAACATTTAAAAAATAATAATTAATAACAAAATCTAGAAGACCTTGAAATGAGTATTTATCAAATATCTGAGTTCAGAGGCTTAAGAGCATTGGAAGAAGTCAGTAAAAAAAAAAAAAAGTAATTTACATATGCATCAGTATTAGTTTTTGTATGCAAGAAAAAAAATCTCCCAATTGACTGATTGGATAAGTATGGATAAATAAATTTATGCAACGGAATACTATACAGCCCCTAAAACGAAAGAGTTAGCTCGATAAGTGTGGGTAGAGAAGGATCTTCAAGATAGAGTGCTAAAAAAGCAAAGTGTGGGATAATGTGATCCCAGCTGGGGCCAAAGAAAGAAGGGGGTGGCATGATGTATGTGCAGAGCGGTACAGAACTCGTTTGAAAAGATGCACAGGAAATTGGTAAGCACAAGCTGTCTCCAGCGAGTACCGGGTGGCTGGGGGACAGGGTGGAAGGGAAATGCATTTGTCACTGTTAGAGCCCCAGAACCGTATACCCACCACTGTCTGAACGTCTTCCCTAAATGTCCCCTGGCCCAAAGGTCCATGAAGTTCCAAGTTGCGCATATCACCTATCCTCTCCTGTCCCCTCTTCCTACTGATTCCCAGTTGGGAACAACTTCTGTCCCCTCAGCTCCTGGGCCAGACTCCCGGTTGGTGCATCTTCTTCACCTCTTCCCTCCCCGTCGGCCCCCCAGTCTGTCCGTGCGCAGTCCTTCCTGCCTCCTCACATTCTCTGCCCCGCCCCGTCCTTTCTGGCGGCAGGGTCCCAGCCCCAGCTCGCGCATCCCTCCCGCCCCCGCCCGCACCCATCCCCCACAGGGCCCCAGAGGGGACTCTCGGACGCCCAGATCTGGCCACAACCCCCCATGGCTCCCGGTCCCCCCCAGGAGAAAGTTCCCAGCCTGGCCCCGCCCCCCCCCTCAGCCGCATCGTCGGGGCTCCTGGGCTCCTGTCCTCTAAGGCCGCATCGTCGGGGCTCCTGGGCTCCTGTCCTCTAAGGCTCGAGGCCGACTTGACGGCTCTGCGGTCCTCCCGGAATCGCCCCCGGTTCCGGGCCTTCGAGCCTCTGCCTGCAACGCCCTCGCCGCGGCCAGCCCCGTCTCGGCCATCCAGACCTAACTTCTCCCGGTTCTCGGAGGCCCCTTCGGCTGTCTCCGGCTGAAAGGACTCCTTCCGCCCCCGGGCTCCCACAGCCGCTGGCCTCTGGCTCTGTCATAGCCCGGTCGCCCTGCATTGGAACTGTCTGCGTCTGGGGCTGTCTCCTCCATCGGACTGTGAGCTCCGTCTGCAAGGGCAGATGCGGGTCTGATTCACCTTCGGGGCCCTAGTGCGGGGAGCGGGCGGGGGGCCCGAAGCGGAGGGAGGAGGGGGAGGCTGGGAGGGCAGGAAGGGGGAGAGCGAGGAGGGGAGCAGACCCCGCTGCGGCGGGGGGGGTGCGGCGGGAGGAGGGAGAGGAGAGACACAGAGACCGAGAGGCCAGGAGGAGAATGCAGCGCGCAGGCGGCGGCGGCCGCGGGGGAAGGCGAGGGAGCCGAGGTGGAGGGCGCGGGAGAAAGCGGGGAGGGGAGAGCCGGGCCGGCCGCGGGCGGGGAGGGCGGGAGAAGGGGAGCGCGGCGCCCCGCCGCCCCGGCCCCTTTTGTCCCTTCCCTCCGCCCTGCGTCACGCTCCCGGCCGGCCTCCCCGCGCGCTCCCTCCCCCGCCCGCGCCTCCTCCCCGGGGCCGGATGGAATTTTTTCCCCTGGACCGGGGCCAGCTCCGGGGCCGGGGGAGGCAGGCCGGGCCGGGCCGGCGGCGGGGAGGGGCCGGGGCGGGGGCGCCCGCGGAGGGGGCCGGCCCGCGGGGTCCCGGGCGGAGACGCGGGCCGGAGGGAGTCGGGCGGAGGGAGGGAGGATGGCGAGGCCGCCGGGAGGAAGGGGAGAGGCCGTCGGGCGGCGGAGGCGGGGAGAGGATGGAGAGCGGGCGGCGGCTGGCCGGGCTCGGCGCGGCCTGGGGGCTGGCCGGGGAGCCCCTGCCCTCCGACGCGGGAGCCCCGGAGCCGTGAGTCTGCGGAAAGCCGGCTTGGGGGGCGGCGGGGGGCGGGGGGGAGACGGCTGGGGCCCCGACCCAGGGTTCCAGGAGGAGGCCGCCGCGGCCTGGGTTTCTGGGTCCGTGGAGGAGGAGGGGGCTGGGGACCCAGACTCCCGAATCCTCGCAGGAGGGGGCTGGGGGCCTGAGGGCCCGGATTCCGGGGGTCCAGAGGAGGAGAGGGCGGAGAACACCTCCTGGATTCCAGAGGAAGACAGAGATGGGGCCGGGATAGCTAGATGCGGAGGCTGAAGAACGCTGGGGCAAGATGCCCGCCCGAGCCCTTAGGGGAGCTGCAGGGAGAGAGGTTGGCTTCGGAGGTGCCTCCGGCAGCAGAAGGGTTAACGTCTGGCTAGAGGGGAGGGGGAGGGGCGGGGAAGGGGCTGCGGGGCTTTGAGGGGTCAAGGGTGAGCCGTTCGAGGTGGGGGCGGAGGAGGGGGGGAGGTTGTCTGGGCTGCCAGACAGGCCAGGGTCAGCGGCGGGGGCAGGGGATGTCTGGCGGAGGAGAGGCCCAGCATCCAGGCTCCCTTGGGGAACTGGGATTCCAGGCCCCAGCCCCCTCCTCCCTCAGACCTGGGAGTCCGCAACCCAGCCCCCTCCCTCAGAATTCCAGAATCCGAACCCTTAGCCTCCTTTACCCCAGGACCCGAGAGAGTCTGGGCCTCCGGCCTCTTCTTCCCGCAGACCTGGGAGTCCACACCCCAGCCCCCACCCTTCACAAAACGTCCGAGTCCGGGCCCCTCTCCCCTTCCTCCCCCGAACCCAGGCGTCCCCACCTCCTCTTTAAGCCCCAGCTGGATCTCAGCCCTCCGGGGGTTAAGGGGGCGGGACCAGCTGGTTGCCATGGTGCCAGACTGTTTGGGTCTGCTCTCTGACCCTTGGGGGCTCCCCAGGGTCTGCAGAGAGGGGGAGGGGGACCCAGACCTGAGGGAAGTCCAGCGCCAACCCCTTCCCCAAATCGGGCCTGTGGGCCCAGAGAGTTCATGTCTCCATCAACGCCGCGTCCAGTGACCTTGAACAAGTCCTGACCCTTCTCTCTGGGTCTCAGTTTCCCCAAGGAGAAATTTGTCGAGGGAGTGGGGGGATGCTCGGGTCCTGCAAATCTTTAAGATTCTCAGCTCCCCTCTCACCCCCTCCTCAGGCCCCAGGCAGCCCCGGGGCATGCTGGGAACCCGGCCTGGGCTCTGGGCCAGGTTGTGGGGGGGCGGGGGCAGCCTCCTCCCTTCCCCTTCCTCCCCACCTTGGCCTGACTCTCGCCCCCGCCTGAGGGTCTGGGAGGTTGGGAAGGAGGGAAGGGGGATGAGAACCGGACCCGACTCTGGCCCCCCATCTCCTTTCCTCCTCCGCCCCCTTCCCGCCTCTCCTCCCCCTCCTCAGCAGGTCGCTACCCCAGCCCTGGGCCCCTTCTCGAACCACCCCCACCCCACCCCCAGCTCCAGACCTGGCTCCGAGCTGCGAGGGGGAGGGAGAGAGGGAAGGAGAAAGACAGAGAGAGAGAGAGAGAGAGAGGCAGAGAGGGGGCGAAGGAGAAGGAAGGGAGGGAGAAAGAAGGGTGGGGGGGAGGGAAGGGAGGAAAGAGACAGAGGGAGACAGAGATGGGAGAGGGAGAGAAACGGAGAGGGGAAGGGAGAGGGCCAGAGACAGAGACCTTGAGGTAGGAAGAGACTGAGAGAATGAGAGACAAAGAGAGAGGGAGGGAGGAGGAGGAAGAAAGACCGAAGGGAAAGAAAAAGAATGAGAAAGGAGAGAGAGGGCGAGGCCATCTGCGAGGGAGAGCGCCGGGACCACGGAGGGGCGAGAAGGACAGGAGCGGAGAATGAGCAATGCAGAGCCCGAGAAACAGACGCAGGAGGAGCTGGAGACCAGGTAAGCCGGGGGCTGACGCGGAGGCCAGGCGCCGCAGAAACAGCAGGAGGAGAGAGCCAGAAAGATGGAGATGGAGCGTGGGACGGGGAGAGCACGACAGACGGAACTGGACAGAGAGGCCGACCTGCCACTCGCAGGTGCGCACTCTTAGCCCCGGGGTGGGGAGGCTGGGTGCTGGGCCACCGCCTACCAGGCCCGGCTCCTCCCGCTTGCCCGGCTCTGGCCCAGCCTCTCCCGATCTCTGGGCAGCCTTCTCCCCTGCCCAGTGGGGAAGCTGACAGCACCTTGCTAGGCCTGGGGCAGCGTCAGTGCTCAGGGTTCATAGCTGTCATCATTATAAATGATGGGAGGCCCAAAGAAGAAATGAGAGAGGGGGGAAAATACCCAGAGAGGTTTGAAGGT
The DNA here is from genome assembly GCF_011800145.1 of Mirounga leonina. Classification (NCBI taxonomy): domain Eukaryota; kingdom Metazoa; phylum Chordata; class Mammalia; order Carnivora; family Phocidae; genus Mirounga; species Mirounga leonina. Next base: position 6,561,669 of record NW_023270718.1, read on the forward strand.
TTCATATCCCTGCCTCCGCCCTAGTCCTGGATTCCAGAATCTGACAGGTAGGTAGGGAGCTGCTTGCCCAAGGGGCCAAACTCCGAAACAGGTGAGGTTCCCTCTGACTCCGCGTCCAGGAAGCCAGGAAGCCCGGCTGCGCCTTCCCCAGGGAGGCAGGCCTGGCTGGCCTCCCGGGTCTGAGGGAAGAGGGGGCTGGGGGCCTGGACTTCTGTGTCTGAGAGAGGAGGGGCCTACTGGCCTGGACTCCAGGGACCTCTGAGGAGGAAGGGGCTAGGGGCCTGAACTCCTGGGTCCCTGGGACTGATTCCTGGGTTCCTTGGGGAGGAGGGGGCCGGGGGCCCGGATTCCTGGGTCCTGGCACCCACCCGTAGAACCGACCTTGCGGGGCCTTCGCCGCACACAAGCTCGAGTCTGTGGGTCCGTGTCGGGGGCTCACCATCGCGGCTGGGGTCTTCCCGGCCCTCCCCACCCTCCCTGGCCCTCCTGGCCCCCATCTGTCCGTCCATCCGTCTGTCTGTCCACCTGCCGCGCCCCCCGGGCTGAGGTAGGAGGTTGTATAGTTGAGGAGGACACCCACGGAGATCACTATACGGCCTCCTAGCTTTCCCCAGGCTGCGCCCTGCACGGGACGCCCGGCGGGGACCCCAGCCCCTGACCGCTGCCCCATGCGGGGGGACCCTGGGAGGAGGAGCTGGGCTGTCTCTCCTGTCCTGTCCTTGCATTCCCTCCTCCCACTTCCCTCAAAGAGTTTCTGTCCCATGAAGAAACCTCTATTTTGCTTTCCCTGTCTCTCCATCTCCACTGTGTCTCTGGAGTCGGCTGGGTGTCTACACAGCGGTCTCTCAGACTCTCTCTCCATGTCTCTCTTATTGTGCTTTCCGATATCTCTCCGTGTCTCAGTTTCTGTCTCTCGGGCTCTCACAGTATCTCTGTGCCATCTCCACTCTGGCCTGTCAGGCCGCCACACACAACACTGCCGGCCTCTGGGTCCCTGAGACCCTTTAACCTGTGAGGACATCCAGGGTCACAGGTGAGGTTCTTGGGAGCCTGGCGTCCGGCCTAACCGCAAGCTTGGGGATTGCCCGCCTGACCCCTGACTCCTCACACCCGTTCTCCCCGAAAACCCAGAGCTTGACATTTGACCAGCCACAGAAATCCAACCTCTGCCCCCATACCACATGCCCCTCCCCCACCCCATGGTGACCTCACAAAGGTCACCAGCTTCTCCCTGGGCCAAGACCCTCTGTTATGGCCCTGCTGGCCCCAGGCAGTGCTGTCCCATCTGCCCTGGTAGCCCTCATGGTCTTCAGGGCCCCCGCCTGGGCCTGTCTCCTCTGCTTCACATCCTATAAGGAGCGTGTCCGCATCTGCCAGATCTTTGCTGGTATAGAGGGCCCTGAGCTGGAAAAGTGTGAGGAGGCATTCACCGCCGCCTTTAAGGGCCTCCTAGACACTGAAATCAGTGAGGAGAACTGCCACTTCTTCCAGGGTCCTGGGGTAGGGGGGAGGGTGTCTGCACAGGGAGGTTCCAGAGAGCCTGGCGAACCATTGAGAGATTCACCCAGAGAGGGAGGGGTGGGGCAGACTTAGAGGGGAGGATGGAGACTGAGGGACAGACTCAGTGAGAGGAGGATAGAGTGTGGGACAGACTCAGAGGGGGAGGATAGAGACCGGGGGACAGACTAAGGAGAGGATAGAGATGGGGAGATAGATTCAGAGGGGGCGAGGATAGAAATGTGGGGGGACAGACTCAGGGAGGAGGACAGAGATGGGGGACAGACTCCGGGAGGTGGATAGAGATGGGGGACAGACTCAGAGAAGGCAGGATAGACACTGGGGGGGAGGGACAGACTCAGAGATGGGGGATAGCAGTGGGGCAGGGACAGAGACTTGGAGACAGGAGGTGTCTTAGAGAGACAGAGAATGTCCACGGAGTGGACATGGTGTTGAGGGAACTGCTTTTCCCAGCCTCTGTCCTCCACCCTTACTCCCAGACTACGATGAGAGAAGCCACCTGCATGACGCCTTCACCCAGATGACCCACTCTCTCCAGGAGACGGCCACTGCCCAGGGTGAGTGGGGTGGGGACGGTTTGGTGGACATGGGGTGTAAGCCCCCAAGAGATGGATGTGTGTGCAGGGGGGCCCCCAGAATGTGGCAGATCTGGAGGAGGCAGTGCTAGGAAGCTGAGTGAGCTTGATTACTTGTTGGGGGGAAGGGACGGTCAGATGCTGGTGGGGAGCTCAAAGAAGAGTGCAGAAATGACCTAGAGTCTGAAACCTAGTTGGGATCAGGAGGACATGAGTTCTGAGCTGGCTGTGTGGCTCCCCCTGGCTATGAGGTTTTGGATGTGTTACTGCCTCCCTCTGGGTCTCAACTTACCCACCTGTAAGGTGGGACAATGTCCTTGCCTCCCTGAGAGGGAGGAGCCTCCTGACCAGATGGACCTCGGAGGGAGAGGGAGGAGGAAGGCGGAGCACTGCTTGCAGCATAAACTGGCCAGTTGCTGGTCCAGGGCTCAGGGCTTATTTCTACATCTGCTGTTACACCCTTTGTTTTCTGCTCTTGCCCACCAAGCTTTCTGACGATGATCCTGAAAGATGGGGAGGTTCCTGGCCACCCAGGGGGTGTCTGGGGGGTCAGCATGAAGAAGACTTCAGCTACAGATCCCCCAACCCCAAAGAGAGGCCTGAGCAACTCAAAGCTGGGGTGAGGGGAGGTGCTCAGGATTCCAGAAAACACCCTTTCTCCCCACGTAGGCCATCTTGTCATAGAAGGTTTTGAGGAGAACAGGAACAAGTCCAGTTCTGTGTGTAGAAGACCTCCCTAGAGCCTTGTGTGGGACGCAATGGAGTGGGGAGGCAGTGGAGGCTGGGCGGCCTGGGTGGAGGCTGGGGTGAGGGAGGCCTGAGCTGGGGCGGGGCTGTGAAGGTGGAAAAGCAGCACAGATGAAGAAGAGAGTCAAGGGCAGGAGGGACGGGGCTTGGGTCTGAAGGTCTGTTTGGGGACTGGGGTTGGGGGGGGAATGGATAGCACCCAGGGTCCAGCTCCATGCGAGGGTGGGCACTGGGTCTTCCCTGAGACGGGAAGCCTGGGAGAAAGAGCAGGGTGGGAGCAGATGGTGAGCTGGGCTAGGACATAGCGACGGTGAGGGACTCGGGGGACATCCAGGAAGCAGCTAGACCACAGGTCCAGGGTTTAACTGAAAGGTCAAGGAGACTTGAGACTGTCCTGAAGGAGCAGGGCTGTGAGCAGGGGAAGGGCAGGCTCAGTTCTGGGCATGGAAAGACCCTCTGGGGTTGTGAAGGGGACAGACTGGAGGCCGGGAGAAGCTGGTGCAATATGACCAACAGGTATTCATCGAATGTGCCAGAAACAACACTGGGGACATAGCTCTGACCAGATCTGCAGACCACTAGCCCTTAGGTTGCTTATACTGCGGGGGGTGGGGGTGGGGGGGGAGGCAGACAATAAACATAATCCATGAAATATTACAGTGTGTCAGTTGGTAATCCAGGATGTAGGAGGAAAACAGGAGGGAAAGGGAACAGGGTACCCAGTGGGGTGGTTATTTTAAATAGGTTGGTCAGGGGAGTTGCACGTGAGAAGGTCCAATTGAGGAAAGACCTGAACCAGGTGACAGAGCCATACAGATAATCAGGGGAAAGAGCGTTCCAGGCAGATGGAAGAGCCAGTGTGAAGGGCTGGAGTGGAGTCAAGGGGGGAGGGGGAGGATGCAGGAGATGAAATCAGAGGCTGCACAGAACCACATCCTGTAGGACCTCATAGGCCAGTGGTTCTCAAGCCCCAGTGTGTGCCAGAATCTCCTGGGAGCTTGTGAAAATGCAGACTCCTGGGTGCCACCCTCCATTTCTGCCCCTTAGGTCTGAGGTAGGGCCAGGAAGTGGGCCTTTCTAACAAGTTGCCCACTGCCACAGCTGCTCCAGGAACACACTTGGGGACCCGACCTTGTGTACCCTTGAACTGACTTCCACTTTCGCTCTTGAGGGGGTAGCCATCAGAGGCTTTTAGGGAGAGAGAAAGAGACAGGATCAGACCACGGCCACGAGGGCCAAGGGCAGAAGCAGGGAGACCGGTGAGGAGGTTAGCGGTGGTTCGGACCAGTCGCAACCCCAAGATGAGGGCTGAGCTGAGAGGGGCGAGTGTGAGGGGGGAGGGGGAGGAAGATGACGGATCTGACTCTGTGCCAAACCTGCCTCATACATGGGAGAGGCCGTGTCTGCACTTACTGATGCTAACGATCGTCCTAAAGGGTATCTTCCTACCAGCCCTGTCACGTGGGGTTTGGTAAGCCCATTTTCCAGATGGGGGAAGTTGGGGCCCAGCTGGACAGAAAGGATGGACCCAGGAGATATCAAGACTGGCCTTGTGTAGGGGAAGCGTGGGGGAGGGGAAGGGCAACTCCCAGGTCTCCCAGATGGAGGACCCAAGAGATGGACGTGCTGACTCAGAGAGGCTCTTGGTGGTGGCAGGTGATACTGTTTGTGTCCATACACCAGGGAGTGGGTGGTGTGGTGTGAAGGGCAGCGTGTCACAGGTAATGCAGCTCGATCACCAGGGGTCAAATCTAGCTATGTGACCTTTGGCCACCTTCCTAACTTCTCCGTGCCTCCATTTCCCCATCTCAAACTTGGAGATGGTAACATACTCACTGTGTCCCAGACACCATCCTAAGGGCTTACGGACATTCTCAAATGCAGCCATCCAATGGTACATAGTTTGGCACGGGGATGCTTTTATATTGTATGGCATTAAATCCCCCCCAACCCTAATAGACACTGATACTGTCCCCATTTTACCAACTGAGGATCAGGAAAGTTACATATTTGGCCAAGGTCATGTAGGGAAGAGGATTTGAAATGGGTTTCTCAGATAGGAGGCAGGTGCGCTCACAGATGGACAAGCCAGGACTCAAACCTGGATGGTCTGAAAGTTGAAGTTCCTAATGATACCCACCTCTCTGGGGGAGACTTTACAACATCTACCATGCCCCCTTCTGGTTCACTTGAGATAACCTCCACCCCTTGGCCTCTTTGGACATTTCACTCCATCCCTACTTTATTCCCATGACATACTTAGATATAACACACACACACACACACACACACACACACACACACACACCCCTGCCATGGCTCACTTGGCATATCCCACACTCATCCTCCCTGTGAGTCACTTGGTTTGGCACAGAGATATTCCTTGGATGACTCCTCCAACATCTTAGCCTCTCATCTGAGCACCCCACTCTGACCACATCCTCCTGACCATCCTGCCATTTCCAGACCACACGCCCGCCCTGTGGCCAAGGAGAGACCTCTAAGTCCTTGACCCCTCATTTTGAACCCACTTCCTGGCTTCAGTGCCCCCTCTCTCCAGTTTATACTCAAGGATCATCTCATCAGCCACCCTCTCACCAGTATTCTCAGTTCCTTCCCTTTCTGTATGGTTTGAAATTACACATTTCACGTGCAATGGCTTAAGCCAGCTAGAAGTCTTGAGGTAGGTGCTTAAGTTTCATATGGCAGCACCATTTCATTTTCTGGGGGACCCAAACCTTTTCCAGCTTCCTGCTTTACTATCCTAGGATGTAGCCCTTATCCTCATGGTTCTGCATGCCTGCTAGAGCTCCAGCCATCAAATCCAAGTCTAAGGCAGCAGATGGAGGAAGGGGAAGGGTCAATAAGATGGTGCCATTTCTCTCTTAAGGCTCCTTCCTATGACTCGCACATGACATTTCCACTTACAAATCAGACCAAAACTTGGTTATATGACCACAAGTGGGTCACATGACCACACCTAGCTGCAAGGGATATTGAGGAATACAGTCTTTTAGCTGGGTGGTTGGTGGGGCCGGGGGTGCTTTCCCAGCTGAAATGCAGTGTGATGTTACTACAGAGATATCTGGAAGCAACTAGCAATCCCTGTCTACCAGTTTGCTAGGGCTGCCATAACAAAGTGCCATATACTGGGTTGCTTAAACAATAGAAATGTATTTGTTCACAATTCTGGAGGATAGAAGTCCAAGATCAAGGTGTCAGAGTGAGCAGGATTGGTTCCTTCTGAGGCATCACTCTTTGGCCTGTAGATGACCATCTTCTCTCCCCCTGTGTCTTCACATGGTCTTCCCTCAGTGTGTTGGTGTCCAGATTTCCTTCTCTCTTTTTTTTTTTTTTTAAGATTTTATTTATTTATTTGAGACAGAGAGAATGAGAGACAGAGAGCATGAGAGGGAGGAGGGTCAGAGGGAGAAGCAGACTCCCTGCCGAGCAGGGAGCCCGATGCGGGACTCGATCCCGGGACTCCAGGATCATGACCTGAGCTGAAGGCAGTCGCTTAACCAACTGAGCCACCCAGGCGCCCCTAGATTTCCTTCTCTTATAAGGCAATCAGTCATACTGGATCAGGGCCCATCCTAATGTCCTAATTGTAACTTAATTACCTCTTTAAGGCTGTATCTCCAAGTACAGTCACATTCTGAGGTACTGGGGTTTAGGGCTTCCAACATTATGACTTTGGGAGGGACACGATTCAGTCCGTAACACCTGCCACATTTCTTATTTATTTATTTATTGGGGGGGGGGGCGCAAGGGAGAGGGAGAGAGAGAGAGAATCCCAAGCAGAATCTGTGTTGAGCACGCAGCCCAACGCGGGGCTTGATCTCACAACCCTGAGATCATGACCTGAGCAGAAATCAAGAGTCAGACACTTAACCAACTTAGCCACCCAGGTGCCCCACATCTGCTACATTTCTAATTTCCAAAACCACCTCCACCGGTAAATCAATCCAGCCAGCCATCCACTTTGGGAAAAACCACAAAACCTTACAGTTTGGAGGCCATTACAATGGTCAAAACTCCAAAAGCATAAGAATCAGAGATAAAAAAGAGTCAAAGGGGTAGAAATGAATAGTCTGGGCACCATGCAGAAGTGGCAGGTGCATGCCCAGGGGGGTGGCTGCCACGAAGCTCTAGCTAATTGCTGCCTCATGAAAATACAGTCTCTTGTGTTATAGCTCTTCCAAATTTTGTAAAAGAGATGCCAAACATTCTATGTGACTTTCCCAAATTTTACACGATAGCAACTGGTTCATATTTTAAAAATACTTTCCAGTCCAAATATAACACATTCAAGGGATGGACTGGGGCCAGAGGCCACCAGTTGTGGTCTTCATTCCAGCTGGATCCTGGAATTCATTCTACACATACTTCTGAGCACTTGCTAAGACTCAGGGCCCCCTCCTGGGTTCTGGGGATACAGCACTGAAGAATGACATGTTTACTAACTGAAGAGACAGACTTAAATGATCACTGTATATATAAATATATATAATTGTAAACTGGTGAGAACTCTGAATGGAATGAATGGAACACTTCGAGAGGCAAAAATAGGGAACTGGATTAGGTTAGATTTGTGGTCAGGGAACACCTCGAAGGAGAGGACATGAGGTAGGAGATGAAGGATGAGTAGGAGTAGGAGGAAAGATGTGCTGGAAACACACCAGCACATGCAAAGGCCCTGAGGTGCTAGAGAATATGGTCGTTTTCATACATGAAAGGTGGGCAACAGGGATGGAATAGAGAGGCAGAGGAAACTAGGCCAGACCTTGTAGGGCCCTTGGTGAGGAATTTGATCTTTATCCTCCCCTTTCCTCTCAACAAGATCAACACAGAGGATGCAGAGGAGGGGTTCCATCAGAAAGATAGTCCAGATGCAGATGGAAGGAGACTTGGGGATCTGTCAGCCTTCCAGGTAGACAGGGCGGGAGGAGGTGAGACGGGGGTGCTTTATATACTAGACATGTGGGGATGGGGAGGGCCTGAGGAAGGCACAAACACCGTGATAGCAAGTTGACCGGCCTTGAGAAAGGATCTTTACCGCAAGGCCCCCCTCCACCCTCCAGGCTCCTTTAAGGTGGCTTTTCCTGATGCTGCGGAGAAAATGCGGAAGGTCATTATGCAGCTTAAAGAAGGTAAAAGAAGTCAGCGCGCGGGCGTCGGTACACACACACACACACACACACACACACAGTTCTAAAATCCTGCGCCAGTCATCGTCTCCCGTTAGCCCAGCCCCTCTGAGCCTCTTCCCCTGTGAGGAACACTCTAGAATCTGGTCCCTGCTTCAATGGAAGGTTTCCTTTCCAGCTAGGACCCCATTTTGGGATGATTCTGTCCCAGATTAGCCCGGTCCTCTCTCTGGATCTCTCTGGCCCTGTGCACTCTGTGATGTTTCCTTTCCAACTGGGCCCCCTCGGTGGGCGAATTCTAGCCTGCCACACCTCTTCTCTAATTGGGCCCCCTCGTTTGACCCAGTCCCCTGGAACTATCGCCCGGGGTCTAGCCCCGCCCCCTCAGTGGGATACCCCAGGGTTGATCCCGCCTCCTTAGTCGGCAGGCCTGT
>NW_023270718.1:6570102-6571991 GCF_011800145.1 Mirounga leonina
CGCCTACGGGGGGACTGCTGCAGGCTTAGCCCCGCCCCCTAGGTGGGCTGCAGCAGGCCTGGCTCCGCCCCCTCGGAGGAAAGCATCTGGCCCAGTAACCTATCCTCTAGGGGAGCTTCAGGTGGGCACTTCCAGGATAGTAACCCTTCCTCTCTCTCCACAGTCCGGGCCTGCATCCCTCCCTGCGGTAAGCACTACACCCCAAGCTCAGAACTGAGGGGGAAGGGAGGTGGTCGGGAGCGAAACCTGGGACTAGAACGGGAGACCAGTAAGAGCCCTGGAGAAAAGTAAAAGCAGGTACTGCTCACAAACCTCATACAAGGCGGGCCCGAAAGCAAAAACAAGCCAATAGGAGTCCCAGAGGCCGGAGAGTGTTGCGAGCCAGCCAGTGAGCGCAGGGAAGGCGGCGCCCAGGACCCGTCGGGCCGTTAGAGCCCGGGAGGCTGCACAGACCTTATTGGCCAAAGGGACCCGGACTGGGGAACGCAGACGGAGCCCAGGTGCAGCGTTTCCGTCCCACAGGACTCCAGGAAGTCGCCCGGCGTTTCCATTGCCGCGGGTGCTACTCCACGGTCTGCGACCTCCCGCTGGACTGCCCAGGTGAGGGGCGGGGCCTGGAAGGGGAAAGGAACCGGACGGACCGGAGGAACGAGAGCTGAGCAGGGAAGGGACCGGGCCAGACGGGGGCGGGCTCGGGCGGTGACGCGGACCTGTTTTCAGTTCAGGACCTGACGGTGACTCGGGGTCATCAGGCTAAGTTCTCTTGCACTGTGAACTTCCAACTGCCTAAGGAGGAAGTCACCTATTCCTGGAAGTTCGCAGGAGGAGGTGTGAGTCGGAGCGGGGCCAGCGCGAAGGGCTTAGGAGGAGGGTTATGCTTCTCTAGAGGACGGGGGGTCAGGACGCAGCGGGTGGGGCTCGGGGGAGCTCGGTCTAGATTCAGGCTTCGTGCACGGGGAGGGTCCCTGGATTTAGAAGTGGAGGCAGGGCTCGGGAGGTGGCTTAGAGGGGCGGGGTCGTGCGTGAAGGGTCAGTGCCTAAGGGGCTAGGGGTGGGGCCAGGGCTCAAGAAGGTGTGGCCTAGCTCGGGGGCGGGGCTTGGACGTCGCGCTTTGGCGAGACCCAGCAGAGGGAATCTGACCTGGGCTCGGGCGAGGCTCCTCTCCTCCCGCCGCTTCAGCCCGAGCGTCCCGCAGGTCCGGACGCAGGACGTGTCCTACTTCGAAGACCTCCCGCGGGCCCGAGGAAACCTGGCGCGGATCCGGCCGGTGCAGCCCGCGCACCGCGGGACGTTCTCTTGCGTGATCCTGCACGACCAGCTCCCGCTGGCGCGGCTCTACTTCTTTCTTAACGGTGCGGGCGGGGCTGCGCGGGGGCGGGGCTGCGCGGGGCGGGGCTGCGCGGGGCGGGGCTTGCGCCTGCTGACGTACGTGGCCCCGCAGTGACTGGCGCGCCCCCACGTGGGGAGACCGAGCTCCAGGTCTCCTTTCGGGAAGTGCTGCGTTGGGCGCCGCTGGAGGCGGAGATGATCGAACCTTGGAGGCCAAGCCTGGGCGAGCTGCTGGCCAGGCCCGAGGCTCTGACGCTGAGCAACCAATGCTTGCTCGCGGCCGTCGCGGCCTTAGCATCAGTCAGTGCGACCCTTGTGGTGTGGTGAGTGCCCAGGACCCCGGAGTCCCAGCATCCGCTCTCCTTCCTCAGCCCTGGTGTCCAGCACCCTCAGACCCAGGAGTCCAGACCCCCAGCCCCTCCTTTTTCAGACCCAGGAATCCAGACCCCAGCCCCCTCCTCCCTCAGACCCAGGAGTCCAGGCCCCCAGCCCCCTCCTCCCTCAGACCCAGGGTCCAGGGCCCCACCTCCCTCCACCCTCAGACCCAGGAGTCCAGGCCC
>NW_023270718.1:6572001-6662364 GCF_011800145.1 Mirounga leonina
TCCAGGGCCCCACCTCCCTCCACCCTCAGACCCAGGAGTCCAGGCCCCCAGCCCCTCCTCCGTCAGATCCAGGAGACCAGACCCCAGTCCCTCCTCCCACAGACCCAGGAGTCCAGGCCCCCAGCCCCCTCCTCCCTCGGACCCAGGAGTCCAGGCCCCACCTCCCTCCACCCTCAGACCCAGGAGTCCAGGTCCCAAGCCACCTCCTCCATCAGACCCAGGAGTCCAGGCCCCACCTCCCTCCACCCTCAGACCCAGGAGTCCAGGCCCCTACCTCCCTCCACCCTCAGACCCAGGAGTCCAGGCCCCCACCTCCCTCCACCCTCAGACCCAGGAGTCCAGGCCCCCAGCCACCTCCTCCCTCAGACTCAGGAGTCCAGACCTCCACCTCCCTCCACCCTCAGACCCAGGAATCCAGGCCCCCACCTCACTCCACCCTCAGACCCAGGAGTCCAGGCCCCCAGCCACCTCCTCCCTCAGACTCAGGAGTCCAGACCTCCACCTCCCTCCACCCTCAGACTCAGGAATCCAGGCCCCCACCTCCTTCCACCCTCAGACCCAGGAATCCAGGCCCCCAGCCACCTCCTCCCTCAGACTCAGGAGTCCAGGCCCCCACCTCCCTCCACCCTGACCCAGGAGTCCAGGCCCCCAGGCCCTTCCTCCTCCAGTTTCAGGAGTCCAAGCCCATAGGCCCTCTTCTCTCAGATCCAAGAGTGCAGGCCTTGTCTACCTTTGGGACCCAGGCTTCCAGGACCCAGATATCTAATCCCAAACCTTTCCCACCAACACAAATGCCTCCTTGTTTCCCCAGGATGTTCTTTCGATGGTACTTCAAGGGCAACTAACAAAGGTATCTTTTTCTTACTTCCTTATCCGGTTTTCATTCCTAAAATAAAGAATATATTTCAGCTCTGTAGATTCTTTCATCTTTGAAGGTGGTCACTGCTAACGCAGGTAGGAGGAGGGGCAGCATACCCCAAATATGCCCAGGTGACTATTCCTTTAATGACAGTAATATGTAGAGCTGTCAAGGTACATGCAAGGTCCTGTGCTGAGGACTTTCTGTACAAGCCCAGACCCCTCCCTAGATAGCTGACTGTCTCTTTGACATTTCAACTTGCAGACGATACCCTCAGATGGATTCCTTGATGTCTCTTTGGGTTTTTTGTTGTTGCTTTTGTTTGTTTGTTTTGTGCAAGAAGGTGATTTTATTAAAGCATGGGGACAGGACCTGTGGGCAGAAAGCGCTGCCCTTGATGTCTCTCTGAACGCCTGTTCCTCCTCAAGGCTTTCCTGCTGAAGGCACCACCATCCACCCAGCTGCTCATCCCGAAACCCGCGTTTAATTCCTCCCCCACTTCTACTTCCGTGACTCAGCCTTTTTAACTCCTAAACATCTTGTGTAGCTGCCCTCTGTCTGTGGTCCCAGTCACCATCGTCTCTTGCCTGGATCACTGCAGCAGCATCCCCACTCGCCTCCCTGCCCCGAATCAGCCTTGCCTCACTCCGGTCCATCCTCCACATGGCAGCCAGAGTAATATTTTAAAGTATGTCAGATCATGTCACTCCTCTGCTCAAAAGCCTTTGGTGGCTCCCTATTGCCATTGGAACAAATCCAATTCCTTGTCAAGGCCTCTAAGATGCTCCAGGTTCTGGCCCTTGCTGACCTGGCAGGCCTTGTCCCCTACCACTCTTCTCCCTTGATCTTTTTACCCTGCACTTTGTCTGGCCTTTGCTTATTCCTTACATTTGTCATGATTCTTGTCATCCTCTCCAGGACCTGGTTACGTGCTGTTTCCTGCCTAGAATAAGGTTTTCTCCCTTTTGTGTCTAGTTAACTCAGTTACAGTTTCCCCTGAAAAGCCTTTACATATATTAACCTATTTAATCCCCACGATGAGTCTGTGTATCTGGTGCTATTTTTGCTGGACTCCACCTCCCTTTTCTTGTTCCCCTCTTTACCCTCTAGCCCCACTAGCCATTTTTTTTTTTGTCCCTTGAACACGCAAAGCTCAGTCCCATGTTCGGGCTTTTGCACATGCTGTCCCTTCATACTTGACATGACTTTACTGTGAACCTCACAGAGCTACCTCCCTCTCACAGCTCCCCGCTCAAATGTCATCTTCTCTGACTACTTCCCTCCCCCTATTTTGGCTTGTGCACAGTGCTCATTGGGACTTAATGTCAACTTGCGTTTTTTATTTGGGTTTGTGTCTTCCCACCTAAAGGATAAGTTCCTTCTGGGCATCTACTCATTCTTGTTCACTGATATAGTCCCCTTTACTGACTCACTCATTCAGAGAATATTTACTGAGTACTTCTATGTGCCAGGCATTTTCAAGGTACTGTAGAGACAGCAGTGAAGAAATCAGAACAGACAAAAATCTGCACCCTCATGGAGTTTAGATTCTTTTGGTGGGGCGGGGGGGCAGAGGGAGAAGGAGAGAAAGAATCTTAAGCAGGCTCCACACCCAATGTGGAGCCCAACGTGGGGCTCGATCTCACAACCCTGACATCATGACCTGAGCTGAAATCAAGAGTCAGATGCTTAACCGATTGAGCTACCCAGGCGCCCCATGGAGTTTAGATTGTAATGGATGGTTAGATAATAAACAAGAAAATTAAGTGCAATAAGACATGGATCAAAGCAAAAACAGCGGGGACAAAAGCCCCTGAGTGTGCCTAGTGTTGGGGACGTGGCCGGGAGGCATCTGGAGCAGAACTTTAGGAAAGAGTAGGCAGTGAGGTCAGAGAGGATGTGAGGGGACCAGATCATGGAGGACCTTGGCCACTGTAAGGTCTGGATTTTCCTGAGATGAGAGTTATGGGCAGTTTTTGAGGCGAGGAAGGTCATGATATGATTTGAGTTGCATGGCTACTGCATGGATAAACTGTAGGGGGCAGGGGTGGAACTAGGAACTGCTGTTAGGTGCTGTGGTAATCTGGACAGCTTTAATCCAGGAAGGAGATGCAGCTCGGGGACAAAGTGGTGACAGTGAGGAGCAGTGGCTCTAGATCCGTCCTGAAGGTAGAACCAGTGGGGTTTGCTGATGGATCAGAATGTTGGGTGTGAGGGGAAGAAAAGAGAAGGGGCAGGTGTCAATGGTCATGGCAATGTCAGTAGAACCCTCTGCCATGACAGGAACATTCTAGATGTGCTCTGTCCATGTGGTGGCCTCCAGCCACCTGTGGCCATGAAGGAGGTCAAATGTGGCCAGTGACACTGAGGAGCTAAATTTATTTTTTTTTAAGATTTTATTTGAGAGTGAGGGAGAGAGCGGGAGGGAGCAGAGGCAGAGGGAGAAGCAGGTTCCCTGCTGAGCAGGGAGCCCAACGTACGACTCAATCCCAGGACCCTGGGATCATGACCCGAGCCGAAGGAAGATGGCTTAACCAACTGAGCCACCCAGGCACCCCCGAGGAGAGCTAAATTTATAATCTTTTATAGCTTTAATAATTTAAATTGTCCCTCATCTATGAAAACAGAAGTCACAGAGGCAGGTGTCTGGGGACCCTGGGTATAACTCCGGATCACACTCTTTGTTTACTTGACTAGGAGCTACTGGAAGGCAGGGGCTGCCTCTGATTCATTTCGGTATTTGCAAACCCGGCAAAATGTGGAATTCAGTACATACTTAGTAAATGGTTTGGGGACTGACTGACATCATCAAAGAATGAGTAAATAAAAAAAAAAAAAGTCCAGGAATTTAGAGGTGAGGTCTGATCTGAAGATACAAGTTGCAGAGCCCCCTCTCCAGGCATGGAGCGTGAATGAGGCACGCAGAGCCACGCCGCTGGATACACAGAGGAAATGAGTGTAGACGGATAAAGGAAGTGGGTAGGAGGAGGTTTCTCCAAAGGTAAGCAGTCCGAACCATGAAGAGGAACTGAGAAGGAAAAACGGGGAAAGCAAGGCAGCTGCGGCATTCTGAAAGCCAGGCGAAGAAAACATTTCAAGGAGATAGTGATCAGCTGGGTCACATGCTGCCACATGGTGAAAGATAAGGCCTGAGAACTGGCCATTGGTTTTAGCAAGCTGGACATCACTGATGAACCTGACCAGAGCCATTTCCATAGAGTGGTGGGGGGGGAGCCATCTGATTGGCATGGGTTTAAGCCACACTCGTCATCAGGGAAATGCAAATCAAAACCACAGTGAGATACCATTTCACACCCCCTGGGAGGCTATAATCAAAAAGTCAGCTGAGGGGCACCTGGGTGGCTCCGTCGGTTAAGCGTCTGCCTTCGACTCAGGTCATGGTCCCAGGGTCCTTCGATCGAGCCCCGCGTCGGGCTCCCTGCTTAGCGGGGAGTCTGCTTCTCCCTCTCCCTCAACCCCTCACCCCACTCATGCTCTCTCTCTCAAATAAATAAAATCTTTTTTTTTTTTTTAAGTCAGGTGATAACAAATGTTGGTGAGGATGTAAGGAATTCGGAACCCTCCTACTTTGCTGGTAGGAATATAAAATGGTACTGGCATTGTGAAAACCATCTGGCACTTCCTCAATAAAATTAAACAGGATCACCATATGACTCAGCAACTCCATTCCCAGAGAATTTAACCTGTGTTCACACAAAAACTTGTATGTGAATGTTCATAACATTATTCACAGTGGCCAAAAAATGGAAACATCGCAAATGTCCATCAACTGATAAATGCATAAACCAAATGCGATACTTCCCTACAATGGAATATTATTTGGCAATAAAAAGGAATGAGCCAGTGATACATGCAAATCTGTAGAGACAGAGAGTAGATTATGGTTGCCTAGGGCATCGAGGTGGTTTTGGGGTGAGGAATGAAAGGGACTGCTGGTGGTCATAGGGTTCCTCTTTGGGGGTGAGGGAAATGTTCTAAAATCAGATTACGGTAATGGTTGCACAAGTCTATAAACTTACTAAAAACCACTGAATTACACACTTGACATGGCTGAACTTTGTGGGAGAGAAATTGGAGACAAATATAAACAGCTCTCAAGGAGTTTTGCTGTTAGAAATGAGACAGGATGGGGTGCCTGGCTGGCTCAGTCGGTAGATCATGCAGAAGATCTTGATCTCAGGGTCATGAGTTTGAGCCCCACTGGGGGTAGAGATTACTTAAAAAAAATGAGACAGTAGTTCAGGAGGAAATAGGTCAAGACAGGGAGTCTTAAAAATCAGAGAGTGAGGGGCACTGGGTGGCTCAGTTGGTTGAGTGTCTGCCTTCGGCTCAGGTCATGATCCTGGAGTCCTGGGATCGAGTCCCGCATCAGGCTCCCTGCTCAGCGGAGAGCCTGCTTCTCCCTCTCCCTCTGCCGCTCCCGATGCTTGTGCTCTCTCACTCGCTCACTCTATCAAATAAGTAAATAAAAATCTTTTAAAAATGTATTTAAAAAATCGGAGAATGACAGCACATTTGGATGCTGAGGGGAAAGACCCGTGGGGAGGCAAGAATTGATGACGTGGGAAAAACAGAAGCAGTGAGATCTTTGAGTAGACCAGAGGGTATGAGGTCCAGTGCCCCAGTGGAAGGGGTTGGCATTGGAACAGGCAGTTCACCCTCACGAATGGGGGAAGGTGGCCTGTGTGGGCACAGATGCAAACCAGTGGAAAGACGTGCAGGTGGGACTGAAAGTTTTCTTCCTCACCTTTGTTTTCCCAGTGAGATGGAAAGCAAGCTAAGGGTGAGGTGCTAGGCGTTTGAGGAGACAAGGTATGACTTACCTTTCTTAGACAGTAGCCAAGTGGATGGACCAGGGAAGGGCCCTCCACGGTACCTAAGAGTGTCCCCACATAGTAGGCACTGCGTAAGTATCGGTGATGAGAAGTTGAGAAATTTCACCCTCACAACTGACCCAGGGGATTATTATCCATTTCCCGAGGAAGGAGCCTGTCTGCGTTCGAACAGCTGGTACCCAAGACAGAGCCACGAGTCCCCAACCTTCGACCCTGTAGCCCTTCAGTTCTAAAAAAAAAAAAAAAAAAAAAAGTGGGGGGGGAGACTCAGAAGAAAATAAATAAAATTCTTTATTATATCCTAATCACACAGTACAAACGGATATTAAATAAGAACAGGGAGAAAGCAGGCCCCTGGACAGCATGTGGGGACCCTTGTCCCCCCACCCCTAAAAATGCACGCCCTGATCAATAAATACCCCTCCCCAGGGACCCTGAAGTCCCAGCCCCCAAACGGCCCAGGTTGAAGAATCTTGGGTCCACCCGTCGCTTCACAGAGGAGGGAAACTGAGGCCCAGAGAATCACCCGGCAAGTGCGTGGCTCTGTTCCCCGCCCCCCCCCCGCGGGTCTCCTCCCGCCTCCCCGAAGTCCCTCGGGCCAGCAGCCCGCACACCTGCACTCACACCTGGACCCGGTAGCCACCCGACCGCCGCCGGCAGAGCCTCCGCACGCCCCCCCAGTAGAGCGCCAGCATGACCGCCCAGTACCCCACGTAGGCGCCAGCGCCCGCGGCCAGGTGGCGGGCCTCGGCGGCGCGGGCAGGGCCGCTCCAGTCGGCCCGGGCCTCGCGCACCACGCCGCGGACCAGGCCTCCCAGCAGCAGCAGAGCCCAGACGGCCAGCGGCAGCAGCGGCACGTAGCTGGCGGCCAGCGCGCGCCGGCCCGAGGTGCCCCAGCCGCTCCGGTTCATGGTGGCGAGCGCCAGGAACTTGGCGGGCAGCAGGCCGCCCATGTAGAGCGGCGCGTAGAGCGAGAGCAGCAGCATGCGCGCGCAGCCGCGCAGCCAGGCCGCGAAGGCCGCCTTGGCCAGCGCCACGCCCTGCACGCACAGCAGCACCCACAGCAGCGCCCACGGGCGGCCCGCGTAGAAGAGCCGCAGCACGGTGGCCGCCACGAAGAAGGGGAAGAGCCCCGCGACCACGGCCTCGTAGGTCATCCACGCGTGGTGGCGGTGCCACCAGAGCGCGTTGTACAGCCACTCGCGGAAGTAGGACTTGGACCAGCGCGTCTGCTGGCTCAGCCAGCGCAGGAAGGACGACGGGGTCTCGGAGTAGCAGCGCGAGCGGGACGTGTACCTGCGCCGGAGGGACGAGGCGGGGCTTCAGCACGGCCCTCCCTGCGGCCGGGACAGCGATCGCGGCGGGAGAAGGCCACCGCGCCGGCGGCCACGGGGCCGCAAGCCTGCCTGACCTCCCTGGGCCTCGCGTTGCCGTGAGCAAAACGGCCTCGACCAGGATTCCTACCTAATAGGGCTGCGGTGAGCACCGAATCAGGACTCGTGCCGCCTGCTGAGCTCAGGATGTTGGACTTGCTCAGTAAGTATTAGGAACTACTACTGTGGGCGCCTGGGTGGCTCAGATGGTCGAGCGTCTGCCTTCGGCTCGGGTCCTGATCCTGGAGTCCCGGGATCGAGTCCCACACATCGGGCTCCCTGCTCGGCGGGGAGTCTGCTTCTCCCTCTGACCCTCCCCCCTCTCATGCTGTCTCTCATTCTCTCTCTCAAATAAATAAATAAAATCTTAAAAAAAAAAAAAAGAAAAGAAAAGAAACTACTACTGTGGGCACCTGGGTGACTCAGATGGTTAAGAGTCCGCCTTCGGCTCGGGTCATGATCCCAGGGTCCTGGGATCGAGCCCCGCATCGGGCTCCCTGCTTCTCCCTCTCCCACTCCCTCTGCTTGTGTTCCCTCTCTTGCTGAGTCTGTCTCTGTCAAATGAATAAATTTTTTAAAAATCTTAAAAATAAATAAATAAGGGGCGCCTGGCTGGCTCAGTCGTTAAGCGTCTGCCTTCGGCTCAGGTCATGATCCCAGAGTCCTGGGATCGAGCCCCACATCGGGCTCCCTGCTCGGCGGGGAGCCTGCTTCTCCCTCTGACCCTCTCCCCTCTCAGGCTGTTTCTCTCTCACTCGCTCTCTAAAAAATAAGTAAAATCTTTAAAAAAGAAAAAAAAAAGAAAGAAACTACTACTGTTTGCACAATGACTAATACCACGACTGCCGTTACTAATATCATTACAGTTACTGACCTATTACTAGTGCTATCACTAATCTATTACGAATACTTTAGTGGTCACTCTTACTGGCAGGCCCGGTGGTGAGGGATAAGCCAGGCGATGTTCCTACCCGGGGCAGCCCATGTGTTCGAGCTCAAGGGACCATTAGGCCCCCTTCCTGTGGCCACAGCGGACATCCCAGTCAACCCCACCCAGTTCACAGCTAAGCCCACACAAGGCTAGGATCCCGTTTCTGGAACGTCATCAAGTGGGCCACTAACAGTCAAGTTTGTTAGGAGGCGTCAAACTATTCTACCCCACGGGTATTACTTGACACCCTCCCGCTCCTTCCCCTGTGTGGTCTGGCATCCTCAGTAGCCTCCCTGCCCTGCCCTTGTCTCCTGCAGTCTGTACTCAAAACAGCTGCCAGAGGGATCCTATCACAACTCTGCCCAGAACCTCCCATGGCTCCCTCATCTTCGTTCAAAGTTCTTGGGTGGCCTCTAAGCCTTTCTTGAGTGCTCCCCGTCACCACTGTCCTCCTCCCCTGACGCTCTCCCCCTTGCTAGGGCTCCAGCTGCACCGTTTCCAGCCTCCATCCCTGCCCTTCCTAGGGCATCCTAGTTAACATTTCATTCCCTGCTCCCAGACTCTCTAACCCCCTTTCCTGGCACGTCCATTATCCAGCCTACTACATGTTCTCCTTAGTTACTGTCTCCCCAGTAGGTATGAGCATGAATCTGTGTCTCTTGGTAACTGCTGCATCCTCAGAGCTTGAAACATTGTAATGAGGGGTGCCTGGCTGGCTCTGCCAGAAGACCGTGCTGTTCTTGATCTTGGGGTCATGAGTTCAAGCCCCACACTGGGCATAGAGAGTACTTAAATAAATAAACTTAAACAAAAACACATTATAATGAATGTTTGCCTTGTGAATGAATGCATGAATTCCCTTGGTGTACCCCAAGTTCTCTCTGGTCCTTTCACAGGGTCTAGCTTTGTAGAAATCTCTTTCCCCTGAACTCGACCTGGTTGAACCCATACTCCCCGAGTCTCACTGAATTACAACTCTTCCTGAAGCACTTGATTCTTCTTGCTCACTCTCTCACTAGATCCCACTCTCTTTCCCTCCCCACCTCACCTGAAGTAATCTGCGCTGCCAGGGGAGAGCCATCCTGCCCCATCTCATGTGGTTTATTCTAGGCGGAATTCCCCACCCTCACCTTGCCTCATTTAGTAGAGTCCATTGGGTCACATAATCAATGCAAATGCCACCCCTACTCCTTCTAGTCTCTTCCACTCTCCCCTAACGTCTCATTTGGTAGAGCCCACTGTCCTGCACGATAACTTGGGTTTGGAGAATTCCCAACACACACACAGAGTCACTGGCCTCCACACACACCCAACTACCAGATCCCCTCTGCTTACTTGGTTGCATAGCCCATGCTGAGCATGCGGTTGGTGAGGTGCCGGTCATCCCCAAAGGTGCAGTGGGTACCCAGGAACTTCTGGTTGTACCACGCCTCAAGGAACTGCTGCAGGAGGTTGTTCCTGTACAGGCCTAGGTGGGGTGGGGAGTACAGGACCATCAGCCTCTACTGTGCCCAGTACTGTCCCCAATCCTATCTCCCAACCCAATTCACCTCCATTTCTGGCCCCATCCTCAACCATCTCAATCCTGTCCTCAGCCCTATCTCCAGCAACAACTCTAGCCCCAATCCCATTCTCAAAACCAATCCTTCTTCAACCCTATACCCATCCCAAATGTGCCCCAATCCTGTCCCTGACCCACACCCACATCCACTTTGACAGCAAAGCCACCCCAACTCCATCCTCGACCCCATATCCATTCTCAGCCCTATCCCCTACCCATCCCCATCCAAAAACCCTTCACCAACCCCAAACTTGGCCCCAACCCTTTCCTTGACTCCAATTCCATCCCATTCCCTTCCCTAAACCTTTCCCCATTCCCTATCCCCATCCACACCCTTTCTCCAACCCCACCAAACGCCATCCCGCCTCCAACTTCCAGTTGTGTCCCTATCCCCAACCCCTGTTGCAGCCCCATCTTTGTCCCCAATCTCAATCATATCCTCAACCCGTTCTGGCTCCCTCTCGCCCCCTCCACCCTACCCATGCCCTTCCCAAGTCCTACCCCTGCTCACCTAGGGGACCACTGATGCAGGACACACAGTGGAAGTAGCTCTGACAAGCCCGCTCCACGTTGAAGGCCACCCAGTACCGCAGGCTGCTTAGGAAGCTGACCCAGGAGTCCAGGGGGTTAAGGATCCGCACATCCCCCCCAACAGCTCCTACCCGGGGGTCCTCATCCAGCACCCGCACCAGCTCCAGCAGTGCCATGGGGTCCAGCCTTGTGTCCGAGTCACAGACCTGTGGGGTGGAAGGGGCCAGGATCAGGCCAAATCCCTGCCCAGGGCTGGTGCTTGAGGGGAGGGCACCAAAGGGTGGGGAGCTGCTGGGACACTCTGCACCCAATCTGAACACAACTTTCAATTTTGTAGTCATTTTCAATGTCTAATCACACTTTAAGATGACCTCCCTAAGACCCATAACCTTGTATCATACCCTCCTCTGGCATGTGGGCAAGACCTGTAACTTGCTTCTAACCCACAGGATATGGCAAAAGTGATGGCACATAACTCCCATGATTATATTGCCTTATATACAAATAGTAAAGGAGTTTTGCAATGTAATTAAGATCCCTGGGGCGCCTGGGTGGCTCAGTCGTTAGGTGTCTGCCTTCGGCTCAGGTCATGATCCCGGGGTCCTGGGATGGAGCCCTGCATCGGGCTCCCTGCTCCACGGGAAGCCTGCTTCTCCCTCTCCCACTCCCCCTGCTTGTATTCCCTCTCTCGCTGTCTCTCCCTCTGTCAAATAAATAAAATCTTAAAAAAAAAAATCCCTAATCTACTGAGATTTCCTGGGTGGGTCTGACCTAATCAGGTGAGCCCTTTAAAAGAAGGTCTAGAAGTCAGAGACTTTCTCTTGCTGATCTGGAAGAAGAAGTATTATGGCTGCAAGAACATGAATTCTGCCCACAAACACATTAGCTTGGAAGAGGCCCCTGAGCCTTAGATAGGACCCAGCTCCAGCTGACATCATGATTATAGCCTGATGGTACCTGAACAGAGGAACCAGCTAAGCTTTGCTCAGACTCCTGATTCATGGAAACTAGAAGATAAGTGTTTGGTTTCAAGCTGCCAAATTTGCGGTCATCTGTTAGGCAGCAATAGAAAACTAATGCAGTGCATTACTGAATGAGTTTCTACTTTGGATGAAGACAGGAAGAAATCTCTACGTTGAATGGGTGAATAAAGCAATGAATGATTTCTACATTGGATGGATAAATGAATAAATCTTTAGATTGAGTGGATGACTGGATGGATGGATGGATGGATGGATGGATGGATGGGTGAATGAGGGAAGGAAAGAGGTTGCATCCAACAGGTAATGAATGAACAAAATAAATGAATGACCTCCGTACTGGAGAGATGGATGTAAGAAGGGACGAGTGATGTCAACTACAATTAAAAAAAAAAAAAAAAAGAATGTATGAGTAAGAGTGAAAGAAAGAGTATAGAGTATGCAACTTGAGGTTGAATGAATGAAGAAAGGGAGGAGCTGGGCGCCTGGGTGGCTCAGTTGGTTAGGCGACTGCCTTCGGCTCAGGTCATGATCCTGGAGTCCCGGGATCGAGTCCCGCATCGGGCTCCCTGCTCAGCGAGGAGCCTGCTTCTCCCTCTGACCCTCCTCCCTCTCATGTGCTCTCTCTCTCCTCTCATCCTCTCTCTCAAATAAATAAATAAAATCTAAAAAAAAAAGGGGGGGGAGGAATTAATGAATCGCTACACGATGAATAAAATGAGTGGTCTCCTTATTGGATGGACGGATAGAGGGACGTAAGAACGAAGGAGAGACGGAAAGAATCCCTACACTGAATGGCTGGATAAAAAAGGGAGTTAGAAAGAGGTCCATTCTGGGGCGCATGGGTGGCTCAGTTGGTTAAGCAACTGCCTTCGGCTCAGGTCATGATTCTGGAGTCCCGGGATCGAGTCCCGCATCGAGTCCCGCATCGGGCTCCCTGCTCGGCGGGGAGCCTGCTTCTCCCTCTGACCCTCCCCCCTCTCATGTGCTCTCTCTCCTCTCATCCTCTCTCTCAAATAAATAAATAAAATCTAAAAAAAAAGGGGGGGGGAGGAATTAATGAATCGCTACACGATGAATAAAATGAGTGGTCTCCTTATTGGATGGACGGATAGAGGGACGTAAGAACGAAGGAGAGACGGAAAGAATCCCTACACTGAATGCTGGATAAAAAAGGGAGTTAGAAAGAGGTCCATTCTGGGGCGCCTGGGTGGCTCAGTTGGTTGAGCGACTGCCTTCGGCTCAGGTCATGATCCTGGAGTCCCGGGATCGAGTCCCGCATCGGGCTCCCTGCTCGGCGGGGAGTCTGCTTCTCCCTCTGACCCTCCCCCCTCTCATGTACTCGCTCTCTCTCATTCTCTCTGTCTCAAATAAATAAATAAAATCTTTAAAATATATATATAGGGCGCCTGGGTGGCTCAGTTGGTTGAGCGACTGCCTTCGGCTCAGGTCGTGATCCTGGAGTCCCGGGATCGAGTCCCGCATCGGGCTCCCTGCTCGGCGGGGAGTCTGCTTCTCCCTCTGACCCTCCCCCCCTCTCATGCTCTCTGTCTCTCATTCTCTCTCAAATAAATAAATAAAATCTTAAAAAAAAAAAAAAAAAAGAGGTCCACTCCGCTTTCCGCCCTGAAGGAAGAAGCCTAGCGAAGAGGGACTGCGAGCGTCAGGGGCGCGGTGGGGCGCGCGCACTCGCACTCACCTGCACGTAGTCCACGGAGTCGCCGAGGGCCTTGAAGGCCGTGTACATGACCTCGCGCTTGCCGCCCCAGCGCTGCGCCACGCACACGCACCTGTGCGTCCTCACGAGCGCCTCGACCGCCAGCCGCCCCGGGTCCTCGGCCTCCACCTCCCGGTAGGCGCCCGCGCCTGCAGCGCCCGCCGCCGCGGGTTCCCAGGGCTGGTGGTAGTTGCCGTCCCACACGTACGTGGCGGGGTCCTCGTCGGCGAACACCTCGCGGAACATGTCCACCATGTAGAGGTCCTCGGCGCGGTTGCCGTCCACCACCATGAGGACGCGCAGCCGCGCGCGCGGGTACCGCAGGGCGCGGGCGGACGCCAGGCACTGGCGCAGGTACGCCGGGTCCTCCTGGTACGCCGAGATGGTCAGCGCCACGCTGCGCGCCGCCGCCGCGTCCGGGGGCCCCCGCGCCGCCGCCCGCCGCGCCGCCGCCGCCCCCCGCCGGTGCTCCAGGGACGCGAAGAGGCTCTGCGCCACCAGGTGCGCGGAGAGGAAAGCCCCGTAGAGACCGAAGGCCAGGAGGCCGTGGCGATCGGAGGCGAGCGGCACCCCGGCGGCGTAGGCCCAGGTCATGAGGCCCAAGATGAGCAGCGCGAAGGTGATAGTCAGCACCCGCCGGGCCAGGCCAGAGCAGTGGCGGGCGGCCGGGGTGGGCTTGGGCGCGTCCTGCTGGGAGCAGAGAGAGGGGATAGCAGGGGGAAGAGTCCTGAGATCCTCTTCTGGGAAGGGAAGACCTAGGGTTTTTGCTTTCCCCCAAGCCAATACAACATCCCCTTTTTGTAAAGAAAATCCCCTGGGAGGGGGGTGGGGGGGCGCCTGGGTGGCTCCGTCGTTAAGCGTCTGCCTTCGGCTCAGGTCATGATCCCAGGGTCCTGGGATCGAGCCCCGCATCGGGCTCCCTGCTCAGCGGGAAGCCTGCTTCTCCCTCTCCCACTCTCCCTGCTTGTGTTCCCTCTCTCGCTGTGTCTCTCTCTGTCAAAGAAATAAATAAAATCTTAAAAAAGAAAGAAAAGAAAGAAAGGAAGGAAGGAAGGAAGAAAAGAAAGAAAAGAAAGAAAAGAAAGAAAGAAAAGAAAGAAGGAAGGAAGAAAGAAAGAAAGGAAAGAAAGAAAGAAAGAAAGAAAGGAAAGAAGGAAGGGAGGGAGGGAGGGAGGGAGGGAGGGAGGGAGGGAGGGAGGAAGGAAGGAAGGAAGGAAGGAAAGAAAGAAAGAAAGAAAGAAAGAAGAAAGAAAGAAAAAGAAAATCCCCTGGGTACTGCAAAGCTATTTCCACTAATGAAAATAATTGTGGCAAACAGCAAAGCTCCATGTCTGATTATAGTATATTGATTCTAATACATTTTTCCCCACATTTTAAACAGCTCTTCAATCCATGAGGATTACACTCAACGGAATGTCACAGTTTAATTAACAGGGGATCTCCTCCCCTCCCGCTTCTTGGTGGCACATAAACACTCATCTCACAATTAAAGGTTTCTTAGTGTTGAGATCATCATCATCATCTTAAAAATAATGCAATATGAGGGTGCCTGGGTGGCTCAGTCCTTGAGTGTCTGCCTTCGGCTCAGGTCATGATCCCGGGGTCCTGGGATCGAGCCCCACATCGGGCTCCCTGCTCAGCGGGAAGCCTGCTTCTCCCTCTCCC
This sequence comes from Mirounga leonina, assembly GCF_011800145.1. Taxonomy (NCBI): domain Eukaryota; kingdom Metazoa; phylum Chordata; class Mammalia; order Carnivora; family Phocidae; genus Mirounga; species Mirounga leonina. Next base: position 6,586,475 of record NW_023270718.1, read on the forward strand.
ACTCCCCCTGCTTGTGTTCCCTCTCGCTGTCTCTCTCTCTGTCAAATAAAGAAATGATTTTTTTAAAATGCAATATGGTATGTACCAGGTGCTGCTATAAGCCTTTTATAGAAACTTATTTTAATCCTCAGGACAGTCCTATGAGGTAGGTACCATTATCCCCATTTTACAGCCGAGGCAACTGAGTCAGAGAGAGGTGCAGCAACCTGCCCAAGGTCACAGCTGGATAGCAGAGAAGCCAGGATTTGAAACTAAGAATCCGGTCATTGAACTACCAGCTTAAATACTGGCTTTACTTGTCGGGAGAGCTGGGGATGGGGGGGCAGGAGATAATGTTTACTGCCACCATACACATAGCAAAACTGAGGACTGATTAGCCAGGAAGAGTGGCTTGCTCAAGGTCATGAAGCTCACAGGTGGAGGAGTCTTTTCTCTGACTTCCCAAAGGAACGACCACATTCTCCTTCATTGCTCAGGTTCCCGACAGGGCCAAGTGCCCAGTACATGTTGCAGGAAGAGCTCAGAATCAGAGAGAGGGGTGCCTCCATTTTCTCATCTTGTAAAATGGGGATTTAGCCCCTTCTACACGCCAAGTACTGTCCAAGTGTGGTGGATACTGTTGCTCCTATTACATATAAGGAAACTGAGGCACAGGGCAGTGATTTCTCTTGCCCAAGGCCATTCAGGCAGTCTGGCTCCATTGTCCTCTAAACTGCCTCCTGTGTCACCAGCTCCCATCTCATGGGCTTCTTTATGAGTTAAATGAGTCATTAGGACACAGATTTGTGTCGTCCAACACAGGCGTCACCAGCCACACGTGGCTACTGGGTCCTTGAAAAACAGCCAGTAGGACAGAGGAACTGAATTTTTAATTTTATTTAAATATTTAACGTCAGAAACTGACACTTGATTCAATTATTGGAAAGCTTTTAAGTATGTTTGAAACAAGTAGGGTGTGGGAAGCTGCTTTTTCATTGGTAAATTTTATGAAATCTAAATGCAGATCAAGTATCTCCAATGAAAATACAGCATCTGCGTGAGATGTGCTACACATCTGGATTCTGAAGCCTTAGTTTGAAAAAAAAAAAGAGTAAAATATCTCGTTAATATTTTTGTATTGGTTACATACTGAAATTATAGTTTTAAAAATCTTGTTTTGAAGTTTGTTATGTTGTAGCAAATATAGGTCTGATGCGTCTATTCATGAAATGATAATATTTCTGAGAGAGCCGGGATTGGCACCCTACAGCGCTGGGGCCAAATGCCTGCTACCCTTTTCACTACAACCCTGCAAGCGAAGACAAGGTTTTAGTTTGTTTGGTTTTTTTAAAGATTTTATTTATTTATTTTAAGATTTTATTTATTTGAGAGAGACACACAGAGAGAGGGAACACGAGCAGGGGGAGCGGGAGAGGGAGAAGTAGGCTTCCCGCCGAGCAGGGAGCCCGATGCGGGTCTTGATCCCAGGACCCTGGGATCATGACCTGAGCTGAAGGCAGACGCTTAATGACTGAGCCACCCAGGCACCCCAGATTTTATTTTTTAAGTAACCTCTACACCCAGTGTGGGGCTTGAACTTACAGCCCCGAGATTAAGAAGTGCATGCTCAGGGGTGCCTGGGTAGTTCAGCTGGTTAAGCACCTGCCTTTGGTTCAGGTCATGATCCCAGGGTCCTGGGATCCAGCCCCACATGGGCTCCCTGCTCAGCAGGGAGTCTGCTTCTTCCTCTCCCTCTGCTGCTCCCCTTGCTTGTATTCTCTTTCTCTGTCAAATAAATAAATAAAAATCTTAAAAAAAAAATCGCATGCTCTACCAACTGAGCCAGTTGGGCATCCCTAGTTTTTACGTTTTTAAATGGGTGAAAAAAGTCAAAAGAATAATATTTTGTGGCATATGAAAATTACATGAAATTCAAATTTCAGCATCCTTAAATCAACTTTGATTGGCATACAGTCACACTCATCTGTTTACATACTGTCTATGGCTGATTTCACGCTACACCAAAGTTGAGTAGTTGCAATAGAGATCATATGACACACACACACAAAAACTCAAATATTGACTATCTAGCTTTATACAGAAAAAAATCTGATGCCCCCTGATATATTGGGTTACATAAATTATATTACTGAAAGTAAGTTTACCTTTTAAATGTGGCTACTAAAAAATTTTAAATTATGTATGTGGCTCACATGATGTTTCTATAGGACACGGCTTTTAGCTTCTATAAGTAGAGCTTTGAGCCTAGTAATCACTCAATATTAATGATTACATTATTAAAACACTCAGAAACACACCTGTATCAGCTGTGGACACACAGCCCCACACATATATTCACACATGACAAGAGACACACAGTGTGCCCACATAGGAGAACGTTCATATTCTAGAAGATAACCCAGACACCTGCTGTTAGAACTTAGGGATCCTGAGACCCGCACCAACAGCCACACAGGTGAACTTGGGAGCACGCCCTTGAGCAGGAAGGAGCTAAACCAGGACCGGATGCCCACAGAGCAACAGAGATACAGGCACCCACTTGTGGGTCCGGGTGGGAGCAAAGGGACAGAGCTTCAGAAAACAGTAACAGTTAAGGTTGAGCCCTATGAAGTGGCCTTTTTTTTTTTTTTAAAGATTTTGTTTATTTATTTGAGAGAGAGAATGAGAGACAGAGAGCACGAGAGGGAAGAGGGTCAGAGGGAGAAGCGGACCCCCCGCCGAGCAGGGAGCCCGATGCGGGACTCGATCCCGGGACTCCAGGATCATGACCTGAGCCGAAGGCAGTCGCTTAACCAACTGAGCCACCCAGGCGCCCTGAAGTGGCCATTTTTTAAAGGGCAGAGGTGACCAGATACCTGCGATTTCATTTGGTTCAACTTAATAGTTATTGAGCACATAAACGTAGAAATCCGGCCCACGTGTCGAGCAAATACAGCTCTGCCTCGCCCACCCGCACCCCGCACGCAGACACGGGCTTACAGCGGGATCAGCAAGGACATGTCACTTCTCATACACTACAGGCGCGATGGCCACCTACACAGGGGGATGGAACCCAAGCGCTCCGACCGGGTCACTGTCCCACAGCGACGGTCGCCGTCATGCACAGGAGCGCGCGCGGTGTCCCCCGACCCCCCCACCCACGTGGTCGCACAGGTGCCAGAGTCCCCGCCCGGCCGCACGCACCTGTGTCATCGCCGCGGGTCCGGCGGGCGCTCCTCTCCTGCTCGCTCCCGGGTCTCGCTGTGGCTGGGGAGCCCGGGGGTCATTTGAAGACCGACGCAGGCGGGGGCGGAGGAGGGCTGACGTCAGGGAGAAGCTGGGCCAGGGGCCCTGAGGTCACGGACCAGCCGGGCAGCTCCACCCGCTTCCCGCCATTGCCCGCACCCCCGCGCCCGACGGCCTCCCTTCCCAGGGCCGCCGTCTCGCCCTTCCCTGCCCTCCCAGGCCTCCTTCTCGGCTCTGCGCTCTCGTTCCCCGCTCTTCTTTCTCTCCATTTCTGCGCTCCCCTCCCTCGCTTTCTCCCCGCCCCCCCACACCCTCCGTCTTTCCTCCTGTCTGCCCGATTTCTCTGCCCACCTCTCCCGCATCCCAGCCGCTCCCCTCGAAGCCCCGGGGACGAGAAAATGCGCACACGCGCGTGGTTGTGGGTGTGGCCGCGCGCGCTGGCTGTGAGGCCCGCTGTCTGCAAGGAGCTGTGAGTGGTGGTGGGTCTGCATGTGTGCCCGTGCGAGCGTGTGCGCGTGTGCCAGGGCCCGGGGAGGGGGCTGGGCACTGGGATTTGTCTCCCAGGGGCTCCGCCGTGAACTCACAGAGTTGTGCGTCAGCTGCCCCCAGGGAGCCCCGGGAACCTGAGTCAGAGTGAAGGTGGCAGCGGCCTCGCTTAGAGGCCAGAGACGGGGTCCTGGGGCTTCTAAGGCCCCAGCCCCTCAGGACCAGGAGGCTCAGTGATAAATGTCATTGTTTCCATGCCCTTCTTTTCCCATGATTAAAAACAAACAAACAAACAAACAAAAAAACCCTCTATCTAATTCTTTCTCTCTGTTCCTCTTCGGGTGAACTGATAATGCCCGTCTCTCTCCCTCTATAGCTGCCTCTGTTTCTCCGTCTGTGGTCGTACATGCCCATCTCCTACTGTCTCTGAGTCTCTGTCCACCTGTCTGTCTCTGTGTGTTCCTGTTTCTCTCCATGCCTCTCTCTCTCTCTCTCTCCCTTTTCCTTTTCTCTGTGTCCATTTCTGTCTGCTTCCCTCTGGGTTTGTGTCTGTCTGTCTCTTCATTTCCGACTCTCGGTCTCCCTGACTTTCCTACTCTATGACTCTCTCTTCCTTTCTCACTCTCCTGTGTGTCTCTGCCTTTGTTTCCTTTGTGTTTGTCTATCTTCTCTGTTTCTCTCTCAATATCTGTATTTGTATCTTTTTTTCCCATCTCCCTGTTTTTGTTTCTCTGTTTCTCCCTGTTCCTCTCAGTGGTTGTTGCTCTTTTCTCTGTCTCTCTTGGTCTCTGTCTCTGTCTCTATCGCCCTCGGTCTCTGTGTATCTCTGTGCATCTTCTTCTGAGGTTCCATCTCTGTATATGTTTTTCTGACTCTCTCATTCCCTGCTTCTCTCTGACTGTGTTTTCTGTCTCTAAGTCCTCCTTTTCCCCTCCTGCTGCTTCATCGCATCCAGACTGTCCTGGAGCTTTCCCCTGCAGGACACCAAGTCCTCACTCCCTGGGTTTCCCCGGGGAAGGCAGGGTGTGAGGGGCCATCACTAGGTTGGGCCTTGCCTGAGTCTGGCTGTCGGGGAAAAGGCCAGTTCAGGGCCCAAGTGAGAGGCACCCCGCCCACTTCACCAGGGCAGGGCCGCATCCTGACGCTGCTGTTGCCAGGAGCCTGCCGCCTGGTGTCTGGCTGTGTCAGGATGATGGATCCCCCGGTGGGAGCTGAGCCCAGAGCAGGAGGGGAGGGAGATTCCTCTACCCCAGGGTGGGGGTGGGGGCAGGCCAGGCTCCACTCAGAAGCCGGGCATTTGGCTGCCCAGCCCCCACCGCACCCTGCCCGGGTGGAGCAGCTGTATAAAACCAGATGTTTCTAAAACCAGAGTGTGGATGAAGGAGGGACCAGGACTTTAAACCCCAATGGTTTCCACTTCCAGGATCCAGGAGTCCTGACCCCAGCTCCCTCTTCCTTCAGACCCAGGAGTCCAGGCCCCCACCCCCCTCCTCCCTCAGACTCAGGAGTCCAGGCCCCCAGCCCCTCCTCCCTCAAACCTAGGAGTCCTGCCCCCAGCCCCTTCCTCCCTCAGACTCAGGAATCCAGGCCCCCAGCCCCCCAGCCCCCTCCTCCCTCAGACCCAGGAATCCAGGCCCTCAGCCCCCCAGCCCCCTCCTCCCTCAGACCCAGGAGTCCAGGCCCCCAGCCCCTCCTCCCTCAGACCCAGGAATCCAGGCCCCCAGCCTCCTCCTCCCTCAGACCAAGGAGTCCAGGCCCCCAGCCCCCTCCTCCCTCAGACCCAGGAGTCCAGGCCCCCAGCCCCCTCCTCCCTCCCAAAAGTCCAAGCTCCCAGCCCCCTCCTCCCTCAGGTTCACATGTCCAGTCTCCCAAAATTCCTTGCAGGGAGAGATGACCAAGGCTGGCAGCAGCCAAAACAAGGACAGATGAAACCAGGCACTCCCACAGGAGGCAAGAGGTAGTGGCAGGATCACCTCTTGCTCCCCTCACTAACACCCATCTCTCCCAGAACCCTCCACTCCAGTGGAGGCTGATCTCTGTTCCCTGCCCTGGGTACACAGTGGCCCTCCCAAGATTTCCATCATCATCAGAAAACCTTGGGCTTTGGTTTACAGAAAACCAGGACAGGGGTGAAGAGTGGGGAGAAAATAAGGCAGAAATGGAAAGGCAGGGGAAAAGAACATTTGTTCCCTGTAGGAACATCTCCTGCACCACCAGTGGGTCAGGCTCTCGGCTGGGTGATGCCAGGCACACAGAGATGACTCAGACCTGGGCCCTGCCCTTGTGGAGATGCCAATCTTGTGAAGGAGACAGCTGTGTAAACAGAGGATCAAAGACGAGTGCGAGGATGCCCCAACCCGGCTGAAGAATCAAGGTGGGCTTCCTGGAGGAGGTGATGTCCAGGAGGAGCAGAGTTAGCCAAGGTAAGGGTGGGGGTGGGACTAGCGGTTAGAAAGTGGAGTAGGAAGGGCACTCAAGGCAAGAAATGTCCTGGCCGGTCAGCAAAGTACAGGTGGGTTGATGTGTAGAAGCATAAAGGGCAAAGCACTGGGTGGGGGTGGGATGCATAGCTGGGTTCACCACATGCAGGATTGGCAGATTCAGGGGCTGGGATTTGGTCCTGGGGGTGCTGGAGAGTTATGGGTGGCTCTGGGTGCCTGTGAGGGACAAACTGGATGGAGAGACCGGGGACTTATGGCAGGGGTGGCTGAGTGGCGGGGTTATATCAGGGTCTCTTATGAACAAGTCTGAGCTGGGATGCAGGCAGTAGCTGCTGTGGGGCTGGAGGAGAGGGGGAGCGCAGAGCGAGGTTGAGCAGAGCTCCCTGAGGACCCTGAGGAGCAAGGAGACCGAGAGGCAGCTCACTGAGCCTTTTGTCTGAGCTCCTTTTGACTACATTTGCCTCATTTCGGTCAGGTACCCTTCTCAATGATGACTTGTCTCCTGGGGAAGGAGGGAAAGCAAGGGCCCTGGGGAAGTAAGGTGAGGAAGTTGTGGTGTTTTGTTAAATACCTGAGTCCAGGCAAATGTGTCTGGGTGGGAAGGAAGTGCTTTGGGAGAGTGTAGATAGGGAGACACAGAGGATGGAGGGATGAGGGAAGGAGAGAAACAGAGAAGGGTGGAAGGATGGAGGAGAGGAGGAATGAAAGAAGGAAGTGAGGGAGGGAGAAGGGAAGAGGGAGGCTGGCTTACCTGGCTACCCTCACCTGGAAACCTGCCCCCCACCACTCCTGTTCCCCTTTACCTCCCTCTGCTCTTTCCTGTTTGTCACAGCATTTTTCACCTTCCTACATAAAGTGTAAGTTGCCCGTTTATTGCCTTTCTTGTATAAAGTGCATCTCCCTCCTTAGAACACAAGCTCCATACAGGCAGTGGTCTTTGCCTGTTTTGGTCATGACTCTGTTCCGTTGGGATCTGGACCCGTGCCTTGTACACAGTAGGTGTTCAACAAACGCGTGTCGGATGAATGAGATCCCGATGGAAGACAGAACTACCACCGCCCGTTCTGTCTTCCTAAGAGGAAAGACAAAGAAGAGGAGGAAAAGGAGAGAAGAGGAAGGAGGGTAGAGGAGGAGGAGGGAGGGGAGAGGGACAAGGAGGAAGGTGAAGTGGGCAGGAGAGAGCCCAGTGCTGGGACCCCCTCCCCACACCCCTACCCAGTTGGTGGGGGAGCCATCCCTGAGTGGTCAGTCCTGAGAGGCACGGGATTAGGGGCTCCCAGGGAGGTGGGACCCTAGGCAAGGTGCCCCAGGGTCAGCAAAGATCCAAATCTGGAAGCAGATTGCCTGTGGACTTCCAGGAACTCAGAGGGCTTGGGTCCCAGCGCTGAGCAGAGCCCTGGACAGTGGCAGCCCACAGGGCCTTTCCTCCCACACGCCTGCATTCTGGGAAACACCCAGGCCTCCAAGGTTCGGCAGAAATTCTGGAAGGGAGGGAGAGAGGGAGGCAGCAGTGACTGCATGTCCACCTTTGGCCTCCAGGAGGAAGTTGTGGGGCCTCCGGGGGCCCTGTCCTTCCTTAACCCTGTCCCAGCTTCCTCCTTTGCTCCTGTCCATGTCCCTGAAGGAAACAGAAAGAGCCAAAAAGAGGGAAAGGAAGAAGAAGGAGACTTCCTTTTTCTGGGAGTTCTAAACTCTCCCAGGAAAGCAAGAGAAGTGTCTCCTTTTTCAGAGAGGGAGCCTGAGGCCTGAGAAGAACAGTTTCCTAGCCAGAGTGATGCAGCAGAGTCAGAAAAGAAGGTCACTGAGGGAGGAACGGCTGGGGGCTGGACCTCTGGGTCTGAGGGAGGAGGGGCTGGGGTCTGGACTCCTGGGTCTGCGGGAGGAGGGTGGTCTGGACTCCTGGGTCTGAGGGAGGAGGGACTGGGGGGCCTTGATTCCTGGGTTTGAGGGGGGAGGGACTAGGGGGCCTGGACTCCTGGATCTGAGGGAGGAGGGGGCTGGGGGCCTGGATTCCCGGGTCTGGAGGGGGGGGGGGCGGGGGGCCTGGACTCCTGGGCCTGAAGGAGGAGGGGTTGGGGGCAGGACCCCTGGGTCTGAGGGAGGGATCTGCACTGCTAGGTGCTGAAGCGGAGGCCTGGGGCTGGACTCTCTTCTGAGCTCCAACAGAAAATTTTGTGAGACCCAGGTTACTCTTGCTCACATGGCTTTGGCTCTGTGCCTCCACCACTTCCTTCCGAAAGCGGTCCACTGTGAACCTGAGTCCAGTTCCAAGACAGACCAGTGCTTGATGAGCTTCCATGGGAGGAACACAACTGAGTCAGAAGACAGATGCGAGGATGTGGAAGGAGGGACAGTCTGGGGCCCCAAGGAGGAGGTGGTTACTTGTGTGTTCTTGGCAAGGAGTCATTTCATTCCCCTGAGCCTCTCTTTCCTCATCTGTGAAATGGAAGTATCTCAAGTTGTCCCTCACAGGGTAGCCCTTCAGATTCACGGAGAGAGCATCTGCCTGGCACACTGCCATGTGAGATACTTGTTAACTGTTCCCGAACCAGCAGCACTGAAGGTCTCCGTGAATGGTTCAGGTGGCAACAGGGGACTCTGGCCACCTCAGTCATGATCTGGGGGGGTCAGCCCGGTAGGGTCTGGGAGGGGCCCACGGTCTGGAGTCAGCTGCTCCTGGGTTCCAAGGCTGGTGGCCTTCGGCAAGTCCTGTCCTACCCTGGCCGAGTGTCCTCCTTCCAGCTGCAGACGAGGAGAGCCCATGACCTCACGGATGTGCGTGGATGGAGCTGTGCTGGCCACAGAGCCAATCCCTGGGCCCCGGCTTCCTCAGCTCTGGAGGAGGGAGAAAAGACCCGCCCGCTCGAGACTATTTCAAGGAGCTTGGAAAAGTTTGGGGAGTGGACAGCATGCAGCACAGATGGCAGGGCACGAAGGGGTGCCCTGTGGGCTCCAGATGGAGGAAGTCAGAGGGACAGATGCCGGGAGCCTCCTCTGTGGTCAGTGCTGCAGGCCTGTCTCCAGCAGGCGGAAATAGCCAAAATGTTGATGGTGGCCAGGGTCTGCGCCACACCCCAGGCCGCCTACTTCACATCCATTAGCTCTAACCAAAGGTCTCCTTCAGACAGTTACTCCAGACCCGGTGTTAGAGAAAACTGAGGTTCAAAAAGGTAAGTGACCCGGTGAAGGTCACACAGGTAGCAGCGGAGCTGGGATTTGAACACGGCTCGTTCGGAATCGGAGGTCCCCGTGCTTTCTGCACTGCGGTGTGCTGTTAAATGTTAACAACGGGCTCCAGGAAAAACAGTATGCCTGTACATAGAGACTTACGTTTACAATAAAAGATTTACTGACTTTAAAGCCCAGGTAGCACACAGTTTACAAATAATAGTACAATCCATGATACTCTTTGTTGTAAATTCCATACGACTGTAGTTTCAGGAGACTTGCTGTTTCTTGCAAAACCCTGCACCAATTTTCATAATTCTGTCGCCAACAGTAATATCACACTATCAGACTACAAACGAATATTTGATTATCATCTAATCCAGCAAATATGTAGCTCGTTCACTGACGAAGAAGTGTAGGTGCGACATGAATGTCGGGTGGTATTTTTGTTTACGTTAATGAAAGACAGACGTGAAACAAAGATGTATGTTGGAACTTGATTTGCTCCTCAAATATAGCAAAGAAATTAGGAGGTGATGGATTTTAAGAATTTGTCTTTTTAAAATGTGACTTAATTTTATATGATTGATTTCTAATAATGGCTCCTAAAATTCCTGAAATTTTAACAACTATCTCTTTGCGAGAGGGTACAAGCCATCTCAACACATCACTGGTGTTGCCCCCACAGACAACAGGGGGCAGAGAGAAGGACAGATTTGGGGTCGCCACCATGTCAGAGTCAAGAAATCATGGTCCCTGCCTGTTCTGAGGCTTGGGGGACCGAGACCATCTGAAGCCTGTGGAAATAATCCTGCCCAGACTGGGCATTTGTCCGTGGTGGTCTCTGCCTCAGGCACTATCCAGATTGCTTCAGGTCACTGACAACTGTGCTGGGAACACAGATATTTCTGTGCGTAGTGCTGGTGTTTCTCCCAGCGCCCCTCTGTGTGGATGAGGTGGGGTGGGGAAGAGTACGAAATGATTTTCACTGTCTTCCTGGAGCCCTGTGTCAACTCACCCACCTCAAATCTGCAGCTGCAGAAATCTCTGAAACCCACCCTTCACCTCTCCTGTGCCAGGAAAGTGCTCCCTCCTCCCTTTCTCTTTTCTCTGTCCTGCACCCCTCCATCCCCTCTACCTCCCGCCTCTTTTCTTTCTGTCCTCCCTTCTTTCTCTCTCTAGTGAACTGTTTACCAAAGTATAATATACATACAGAACATTACACTTATCATAAATGTACCACCAACAAATGGTCACAAGATCAAGAAGGAGAACATCTCACCACCCCCTTGCCCTCACCCCGTGCCCATCCTCCCCCCACCCCCCCCACACACGAGACGGACTGTCCTGATTCTAATCGACTCGGTCTAATCGACCCGTTTTAAAATTTCAGACAGTGCCTCCTCTTGTATGCCTAGTGGCGGCTTCTTCTTCTTTTTAAAGATTTTATTTCTTTAGAGAGGGCGAGAGAGAGAGAGAGAGTACATGAGTGGGAGGAGGAGCAGAGGGAGAGAGAGAATCTCAAGCAGACTCCCTGCTGCATGCACAGAGCCTGATGCAGCACTCAATACCACGACCCCGAAACTCCGAGACCATCACCTGAGCTGAAGTCAAGTGTCGGACGTTCAACCAACTGAGCCACCCAGGTGCCTCTGGTGCCTGGCTTCTTTTGCTCAACATTATGTCTGTGAGATTCATCCACAGTTGTGCACGTTGTTATGATTGGCTCATTCTCCTTCCTGTAGAGGACCGTCCTGTTGTGTGAATATTCTCTGTCTCTCTTCCTTGTGCAGATAATCCTCTACAGAGGGACTGTTAACAGAGTTGGGAAGGCAGAGGGTCAGAGCCATGAAGTCCTCGGTGCCAGGAGTCTGGGTCCCCAGCACTCCCTAGTTGCCCTAGAGCTGAGGTTCTCTGTTCTCTACCCTTCACAGATCTATCTTCTGATGAAGCAAAATTTCTCAATCTTCCATGATTTCTTTTTTTTTAATTTTTATTGTTATGTTAATCCCCATACATTACATCATTAGTTTTAGATGTAGTGTTCCATGATTCATTGTTTGTGCATAACACCCAGTGCTCCATGCAGAACGTGCCCTCCTCAATACCCATCACCAGGCTAACCCATCCTCCCACCCCCCTCCCCTCTAGAACCCTCAGTTTGTTTTCCAGAGTCCATCGTCTCTCATGGTTCGTCTACCCCTCCGATTTCCCCCCCTTCATTCTTCCCCTCCTGCTACCTTCTTCTTTTTTTTTCTTTTCCTTAACATATATTGCATTATTTGTTTCAGAGGTACAGATCTGAGATTCAACAGCTTTGCACAATCTTCCATGATTTCTAAAGGAGCAGAGCTGAGGGACCAGAAGGAGAAGTAGACCAGGGGCTGCCTGAGTAACAGGAACTGGGGTCTCTCCTGATTTCCAAACACTCAGGGATGTGTTGGCACCATTTGTGGCTGAGCCAGAGACTCTTGGGAATCTAAACACCCAAGCCCTCACCCCCATGCTCCTACCTCTGCTGGCCCCTGCACCTTAGGGTTGATTTGTGATCTGCGCTGACAACATACGCATCTCCCTGAGGTTTGAAAGGTTATCAGAAAACACCAGTAGCTGTCTCACAAATATATTTGTCAAAAGCGGAGAGAAATTTGGGAATACAAAGGCAATCAGGAGACCTGAGGGTACTTACTCCTTCATATTCTCTGGGGCCTGCACGTGTCAGGCTCTGTGGCCAGAACGCAGAGGCAAACGGGACTCAGAACAGCCTTGATGAGCTCAGAGTGTGGTGGGGAGAAGGGGAGAGGGACCCTCAGTCACACTAGAGCTGCAGGGCCAACCCTGTGGCCTCCAGCCACATGGAGCTATTTAGATTTAAATGCATTAAAATTAAATTAAATTTGCAATCTAGTTCCTCCACTAGAGATTTAGACTCCGGGCTGGATGCACAGCTGCCATGACAAAGAGCGGGTCAAGGAAGAGGAAAATGAGGAGTCGATGACTCTGAACCTCATTTCAACATGTGGGGTTTTCCCCACACCACCAAGCAATTCTTTGACACCAGCTGGGTGTCCTACAGTTTGACGCAATTCCAACACTACACTGAGTCGGACCCCACGGGTTGGGGGCTCAGTCCCACGGGATTGCCCCCCTCCCACTTCTGATGCCAGGTGCAAGACCAAATTGTCACCTGCTTCCCACAACCTCCTCCTTGGGTTTGGTTAATTTGCTAGAGTAGTTCACAGAACTCAGGAAACCTGTTTACTCATTAGATTACCAGTTTATTACCAAGAATATTAAAGGATATGAACTGGGGCGCCTCAGTGGCTCAGTCGGTTAAGTATCTGCCTTCAGCTCAGGTCATGATCCCAGGGTTCTGGGATTGAACCCCGCATCAGGCTCCCTCTGCCTCTCCCCCGACTTGTGTTCTCACCACTCTGCTCTCTCGCTCTCAAATAAATAAATAAATCTTAAAAAAATAATAAAGGGTATGAATCAACAGCCAGATGAAGTGAAACATAGGGCGAGGTCCCAATCAAAGGAGTTTCTGTCCCCATGGAGTTTGGGGCTAAGCCTGGTGGCATGTGGAAGCATTCTGGTTCCCCAAACTGTAAGCCCTCCAAAACCCAGCCTTTTGGATTTTAATGGGAGCTTCATTCCATAGTCATGACTGATTAAATCTTTGGTCATTAGTGACTGAACTCAATCTCCAGCCCCTCTCCCCTCCCAGGAGATGGCGGAAGGAGGGGGCGGGGTTACTGAAAGTTGACTCCTCTGGTGACTGGCCCCCATCCTTAGGTGCTTTTCAAAAGTCACCTCATTAACGTAACAACAAACACCTTCATTACTCCCATTATGGGAAATTTCAAGAGATTTGGGAGCTTTATGACAGAAACAGGGGTGAAGATCAAATACATATTTTTTTTAAAAGATTTTATCCATTTATTTGATAGAGAGAGAGACAACAAGAGAGGGAACACAAGCAGGGGGAGTGGGAGAGGGAGAAGCAGGCCTCCCGCTGAGCAGGGAGCCTGATGCGGGGCTCCATCCCAGGACTCTAGGATCATGACCTGAGCTGAAGGCAGACGCTTAACGACTGAGCCACCCAGGCGCCCCTCAAATACATATTTTTTATTATAAATCACACTATCACAGATACTCCCACAATTGCTAACATGCACAGATACTCCCACAATTGCTAACATGCAAGCCTACCAGCGAGATCACTTAGCTAAAGAGGCTAAGGTCCTTGCCCTCTGAGAGAAAAGATTGGGCAAAAAGTATATAGAGAAAACAAGAACTCTAACAAAAACGTGCACAGATGGTCATAGGAGCTCTCTTCACAGTAGCCAGAAGGTGGAAGGAAACAAGCCAAATATCCATTAGCGGATGGGTGGAGAGACAAAGTGTGGTCCATTCACACAGTGGAATATTATTCAGCCATAAAAAGGAACAAAGCACTGACGCTTACTATAACATGGATGTACCTCGAAAAGAGAAAGAAGCAATACATAAAAGATCACATATTATATGATTCCACGTAGATAAATGTCCAGAACTGGCAAACTCAGTCAGAAAGCAGATTCAGGTTGCCAGGGGCTGGGGAATGGGGAATTACTGTTTGATGGGTACGGAGTTTCTGTTGGGGTGATGAGGAAGTTCGGGAACTAGGGCGTGGTGATGGTTGTGCAATATGAATGTGCTTAATGCCACTAACTTATGTACTTAAAAATAGTAAACATTATGTGTATTTTATCACAATTTTTAAGACGCAAAGAAAAAAAAGGTGTATGGACATCTGGTTGATGATTGATTGATGAGAGATAGCTCCAATGACTCACAGTCAGACAGACATGAGCTAAGACTTTCTTCCTCCCCTGACTCTCTGCCTGAGGGCAACAAGACGGAACTTCCCCATCTCAGATCCTGCCCTCCTCTCTCATAAGGGGCATGAGAGCTCCCCTTTGTGAGAGGTCAGGCACAATATTTGGTTGGTTTTCAAGGACAGGCAAAATGGATCAGTGAGTGGTAACAATGTGTCATCAAGTGTTATAGCTTGTGGATTCTGTGCTAGAGGAAGTCAGGCTCTGGTCTCTGTGGTTCTCCTGACCGGAGAGATGGGGTGCCCTTCTCCATCCATTGTGTGGGCTCCGTACTCTTGGGGATGAAGAAGAGCACGGTAGTAATTACCGTCCAAATACGTGCTGGGGATGAAAGTTAGCAAGATGGGCTGTGCAAAATACATGCTGGGCTCTTGCCGAGAGCTTTACTCAGCAGCTCAGGCTGTCAGATTCCAGCCAAGGTCTCCTTCTGCTCCTACTCTGCCATCCCACCTCTGCACCTGAGCTATCTAGTGCAATAGCCACTCACCCCCCGTATTTCGAGCCCTCGAAACATGGTTAGTCTTATTTGAGATGGGTTGTACGAGTAAAAGCACCCATCAGATTTCAAAGACTTAGAATGTTAAAAAATAATGTGAAATATCTCAATAATTTTTATATTGACTCCATATTGAAATGACAATTATTTGGCCATGGCAGATTAAGTAAAATATTTTCTAAAATTTAACATCACCTGTTTTGTTTTTTTTTAATATTTTTTTTATTTATTTGAGAGCGAGAGAGCGAGAGCCCGTGCACAAGTGGGGGGAGGGGCAGAGGCAGAGGGAGAAGCAGACTCTCTGCTGAGCAGGGAGCGCCACTCAGCTTGATCCCAGGACCCCGGGATCTCAACCCGAGCAGATGCCAGACGCTTCACCGACTGAGCCACCCAGGCTCTCCTCACGTGTTTCTTCTTATTTTTTCGAAGTACCTACCAGACCATTTAAAGTTACATACATGGCTCACTTTTCTATGGAACTTCGATGCCCTACAGTCTGAGAAGTAACTTGCAGATGTTTCCCCCTTCCCTCTCTCCTCCCTCCCCCACAACTAACCACAGAGACACCCTGAGGACTGTTTGTCCTCAAGAATCTTTAAGGCAATCATTTGAAAAGCAATGAATAAGGAAGATTCTGCAATGACAGGAGGGGACACACTGTGCAACTGTTACTCCACCATGGTTGGAGGGTGAGCAGGAAGCCTGTTACGTGCAACCAGTCCAAATCACGGTGGCTCCCATTTACTGAGTCCCATCTACAGAGCCATTACTGTGCTGCATCCCCACTCTTCTTGCCTCTGAGCTCAGCAAGCTCCGAACGGGCTAAACATAATCATCACCAAATGACGGAAGAAACTCTGGCTTGGAGAGGGGAGGTGACTGCCCTAAGGTTTAAGGTTGCAGTTTTGAGGAGGCAGAGCTGAGTCCTGTTGATGGGTTCCATGGAACATCCAGCACCAGCCTCTTCATGTGGAGACCAGGAATCACTGCTCTGGAAGGCTACTGCTTCTCTATTACCTTCACTTCCCCAAGGTCCATGATAATTACTTTGGCCTTTCTGCTTTCTCCTTAAAGCTCTGAACCTCCTCTGTCATGTCCACTCACAGCTGATGCCCTTGCTTTGTACTCCACCAAATCCACCCTCCTGTCTCCTCCTGCCCCGCTGTTCTCTGCTTTTGCCTCCATGACCAACAAGCAAGTACACCAGCCCAAGACCTAGCTTTCTTTTTTTTTATTATTATTATTATTTTTTAAGATTTTATTTATTTACCTGACAGAGAAAGAGAGAGAGAGCACAAGCAGGGGGAGCAGCAGAGGCAGAGGGAGAAGCAGGCTCCCCGCTGAGCAAGGAGCCCGACGTGGGGCTCGATCCCAGGACCCTGGGATCGTGACCTGAGCCGAAGGCAGATGCTTAACAGCTGAGCCACCCAGGCGCCCCAAGACCTAGCTTTCTACTTGTCTTCTGAACCTTGCCCCCAACCCACTTTCTTAAGAACTTCCCTCCTTCACTTTTCCCCTTTTCCCTGTGGCAACAATATCTTCTCTCTACTCCAACATTCCCTTCGGCACCCCAATATGGTCTAGAACCTCTTATCTTATAAAAAATGTATTCTTTGATTCCACGTCCTTCTTTAGTTTCCAACAAATTCTTGGCTCTCTTTCACAGCAAAACATCCTGAGGGAATAGTGTACATTCACTATATTTATTTCTTCATCTTGCATTTCTCGATAACTCACTCCAAAGAGTCTCTTGACTCCATCATTCTGATGTGTCCTTGTTGAGGTCCCTAGCCCCTAGAGATACATTTCCCACCTGGAATTTCCATAGACTGTGGCCCTTGCTCTGGATAATTCTAAGTTCTGGTCTCCTAAGAAGAGTAAAGACAATCATCCTAAAAACATTATTGCCAAGGCCCTGAATCAATTAGGGTTTTTCAATTATAAGTCATTTACAGTTTACAATTATACCTAACAACATCTGAAACCAACACAATATTTATGGTCTACTTTACAAGAATTTTGGAAATGGACAGTACTAGGCTGGATTCTGTCTGAATAATATCATCAAGAACCACATTTATTTTAATCCTTCCACTTTATCATCCCCAGTTTGGTGGCTTTCTTCCTGGAGTTTGCCACCTAATGGCTGCAACATAGCTGCCACAGCTCCTAACTTCACACACAGCATCCCAAGCCAGGAGGATGAGGATGAAATGGGAAATCACTGAAGATTTTTAATCAGAAGTAGGGCATGTTCAGATTTGTGTTTTATAAAAATTTCTTTGGAGTCATACATATAAGACACATGTTAGAAGGTTCCCAAGGGAGGAAGGGTAACAAGTGTGGATGTAACCAAGAGTCAAAAGGAAGTCATAGTCTTACTGGGAATTAAAGTGAAGAGAATGGCAGAGGGCACTACTATTCATAGAGGAGAAGCGTTCAGGTGCTGAGAGAAAATAAGAGACATGGGACCCCACAGAGAGTAACTCCCACACAAATTTCCAGGTCTTTGGAAGTCTGGTGTTCTTCCTGAAGCCGGGATTCCTGGATGCCCCTGCATGTTTCCCATAAGCCCTCTTTACTGAAGCATATGCGGGTTTTGTTCTTTGCTACCAAATGGCCTATGATTAACACACCAGGATTTGTAAAACGGACAGAGGTAAAGTGACTAAGGTGAAAAAATGGAAATTCTCAACAGGACTCAGATTCCTGAGTGTCCCCATTGTCTAATCTGTGTAAGGCCAAGGGGAAATGATTGAGCTTGGCCTTGGTGGGACAAGTTCCTGCCTATGTTGCAAAAATCCCTGACTCTTGTTGTATCTGAAATGGCCAGCAAAGTCTTTCAGTAAATCACAGTGCCTGAGATGGTGAAGCCAGATTGCCTGGGCTGGACACCCAAATTTACCATTGGCTAGTGTTGCAATTGGTCAAGCCATCCAACCCAGGGATTGGCCAACATTTTCTGTAAAGGGCCACAGTAGTAAATATTTTATGTTTTGCAGGCCATAGTGTCTCCATCAAAACTACTCAACCTTGCTGTTATAGCTGTGTGCCAATAAAACTTTATTTAAGGATGCTGAAATTGGAATTGTATATAATTTTTACTTGACACAGAATATTATTCTTTTTTCTTCAGCCATTAAAAAATATAAGCCAATCAAAAATAGATGGGGGGGCTGGATTTGACCCCCATTTTTACTTTGCTGAGCCTCAGTCACCCCATCTGTGAATTAAGGATAATAATTCTCATGGAGGACATGTTTGAGCAAAACAAGTAAGATAACTGATGCAAAGTTATCCTGAATTAGTATGGATTAGTTAATTGGCATGAATTATCATTAGCAGGTATTCTTGTGCACTACATATTACCATATGCTAGTAATTAGAAAAGAATCTCTTCCTCTCATGTTTTACATTCTCTCTGGGTGAACCTATCCACACTTAAGGCTTCAACCACACCTCATTAATAATCCCCAATTCCCTGCCTCCAGCTTGGACCTTGCTCTTGAATTTCAGGCACATCATCTTGGGTTCATTTGTCCCTTCAGGCCCATTTCTAGAATTTGATCTCATTACCTTCTCTGATAACTCTGTGTGATGGAAGGAACTGTGTCCCTCCAAAATTCATATGCTGAAGCCCTAACCCCACTACCTCAGAATGTGACTGTATTTGGAGAGAGGGCCTTTGGCTCTGACCCAATTTGACTGGTGTCCTTATAAGAACAGGAAATGAAGATACAGACACACACAGAAGAAAGACATCCATCTACAAGCCAAGAAGACAGGCCTCAGGAAAAAACAGCGCTGCTGACACCTTGATCTTGGGACTTCCAGCCTCTGGAACTGGGAGGAAATAAGTTTCTATTGTCTAAACTGCCCAGTCTGTGGTATTTTATTAAGGCAGCTCTAGCATACTAATATACTCTGCCTCTTCTCATGGAATTCCATCTCAGTGATGGCCCCCAAATCCACCAAATTACCCTGGTGCTTTTATTTTATTTATTTTTTTTAAAGATTTTATTTATTTGAGAGAGAGAATGAGATAGAGCATGAGAGGGGGGAGGGCCAGAGGGAGAAGCAGACTCCCCGCCGAGCAGGGAGCCCGATGCGGGACTCGATCCCGGGACTCCAGGATCATGACCTGAGCCGAAGGCAGTCGCTTAACCAACTGAGCCACCCAGGCGCCCAAGGGTGTTTTATCTTTTTAATTAAGAAAGAATTAAACATTAATTTAGTGTTTTTATTTTCTTTGGATAAATATCCAGTGGAATTACTGAATCACGTAGTATTTCTATTTTTAATTTTTTGAGGACCTCTATACTGTTTCTGACAGTGGCTGTACCAATTTACATTCCCACCAACATGAGGGTTCCTTTTTCTCCACATCCTCACCATACTTGTTATTTCTTGTCTTTTTGATTCTAGCCATTTTGGTAGGTGTGAGGTAATATTTCATTATGATTTTGGTTTGCATTTTCCTGATGATTAGTGATGTCAAGCATCTTCTCATGTATCTGTTGGCCATCCATATGGCTTCTTTGGAAAAATGTTTATTCAGGTCCTCTGCCCGTTTTTAAAAAAGATTCTATTTATTTATTTATTTATTTATTTATTTATTTATTTATTGCACAGGCAGGAGGGGCAGAGGGAGAGAATCTTAAGCAGTCTGTGCTGAGCGTGAAGCCTGATGTGGGGCTCGATCTCATGACCCTGAGATCACGAGCTGAGCCAAAATCAAGAGTCGGTCGCTTAAATGACTGAGTCACCCAGGTGCCCCCCTCTTACCCATTTTAAAATCAGATTATTTGGATTATTTGGGGGGGACTTTTGGTGTTGAGTTGTATACGTTCTTTATATACCTTGGATATTAACCCCTTATGGGATGTATCATTTGCAAATATCTTCTCACATTCAGTAAGTTGTCTTTTTTGTTTTGTTAATGATTTCCTTTGCTGTACAGAAGCCTTCCCTTTTGGTATGGTCCCAACGGCTTTTTTTTTTTTTTAAGATTTTTTTATTTATTCATTCGAGACACAGAGATAGAGAGAGAGAGAACATGAGCAGGAGGAGAAGCAGAGGGAGGGGGAGAAGTAGGCTCCCCGCTGAGCAGGGAGCCCGATGTGGGGCTCGATCCCAGGACCCTGGGATCATGACCTGAGCCGAAGGCAGATGCTTAATGACTGAGCCACCCAGGCCCTAAAACCTCTTGACTGGAGGGGTGCTTGAGTGGCTCAGTCGGCTGGGTATTTGCCTTCGGCTCAGGTCATGAGTCAGATCCCAGAGTCCTGGGATCAGCCCCATGCAGGGCTCCTCTGTCCCTCAACCTGCTCATGCTCTCTCTCTCATAAATAAATGAAATCTTAAAAAATAAAACAAAACTCTTGACTGGAAAGATCTGATGAGCTTCCAGGTTAGTGGACCCACCAAGGTGTTGGGAGGGTGGTACCCTCAGAGAGGAAAGTGTGCACTCCACCGTCTGCATACCTTGCTGTATGCATCTCTTCCATTTGGCCGTGTAACCAAACCAAATGAGAGTTTGTCCACCTGATGTGCAGTAAGCCAATAAAAACTGACATTGAGCTTTGGCAGTTAAGAAAGGAGAGCTATTTATTGGTGTGGCGCCTCCCAGGAGAATGTGGAGCTAATGCTCATTAGCCCCAAACTCCCTAATGGCTTGCAAGTGAGGGGTTTTAAAGGGCAAAATTTGGGGCACCAGAGTATCTCAGTTGGTTCAGTGTCCGACTCTTGATTTCAGCTCAGGTCACGATCTCAGGGTCATGGGATCAAGCCCTGCATCAGGCCCCTGTTCAGCGGGGAGTCTGCTTGAGATTCTTTCTCCCCCTCTCCACCCTGCTTGTGCTCTCTCTCAAATAAATCTTTAAAATAAAACAATGGGCAAAATTTGGGGCAGGGATCTCCTGAGAAGCTGGATGCTATAGTAACACTTCATCTGGTTCCCTGGAGGTCTTTTCCAACTCAAGAGACTGAGAATCTGAAAAATATCTTTATTCTTTATGTTAGAGATTTCATTAAGTACATTTGGTGATTATACCTTTACAGTAGTGCTAATTAACTACTTGTAAGCTAGTGGGGTTGCGTTCCTACAGGTTCCTCAGCTGGTCCAGCCAGGCCTGGGGGTGATAAGAACTCTACTGTTCATTTTTTCATCCAAACTGACATGACGGATGCCTGCTTCCACTGGTCTTGAGTCGTATCCTTTATAATAAACTGGTAAACAGAAGCAAATTGCCTTCCTGAGTTTGTCGAGCCACTCTAGCAAATTACTGAACCTGAGGAGGGGTTCACAGGGACCCCTGATTTATAGCGGGTCAGTCAGGTATAGGTGACAACCTGGGACTTGCAAGTAGCATCTGAAATGGGGCAGTCTTGTGGGATCCAGCCCTTTACTACACATTTGGTGTCAGAACTGTTATGTGAGGAGAGAAACAAGTTTTTGCTTAACCACCATCTCCCGCTTTGTATTGCTTGTCTTGAGTTCTTCTCACCTCAGTAATTATTTCCTTCATTTTCCTGAGTCTCTGAAGGAGAAAGGGCCTGGACACCCACGCTCCTTGACCCTTGACATTTAGAGGGCTGAATTCCTGTCTCCCACAGTAGGCTGGAGGTGAGGGGAATATTCAGACTTCAGTCTCTAAGGAGAGTACACAGACAACATATCCAGGGTGCTTTCTGGAAATTGCAAAAAGCCCTGGGTTTCTGTCACCTGATTGGTTCCAGCTCCATTGTCCCTCCCCTACCTTACCCAATAAAATATCTGCCCAAGCTGAGTCACTCTGCAGGAAGCTGGGAACTAGCAACAGAAAACAGATCTCAGTTGGTAAGTTGGGGGCCGGACAATTTCAAAAATTATTATTTGAACATCTGCTAGGTGGTAGATATCTCCTAAACCTTCAGAGCTGGGTGTCCAATATAGAATCCACTTGCCACATATGGTTATTGAGCTCTCGCTGGTCCAAGATGTGCTTTAAGTGTAACACCCATTTAGTACATTCAAAGACTTACCATGGAAAAAGAATGTAAAATAGCTGATTGATAATTCTTATATTGGTTATATGTTTCAATGATATTCTTTTTGACATGTTGGGTTACATACAATGTATTATTTAAAATTAATACGTTATCAAAATCGATTTCTTTTACTTTGTAGAAAGAATGATAAGCCTCACATGTAGCTTGCATGTATGTTTCTTTTTTTTTTTTAAGATTTTATTTATTTATTTGACAGACAGATATAGCGAGAGCAGGAACACAAGCAGCGGGAGTGGGAGAGGGAGAAGCAGGCTTCCCACTGAGCTGGGAGCCCGATGCAGGACTCGATCCCAGGACCCTGGGATCATGACCTGAGCCGAAGGCAGACGCTTAACAACTGAGCCACCCAGGTGCCCTGCATGTATGTTTCTACTGGACAGCGTTACTCTAGAGTTTTAGCACCGAAAGAATTTGGTAGTCTTCTAGCATATATACGAATGTGGAGGATATTTATTTATTTATTCATTCATTCATTCATTCATTCATGTAAAATTCTTTAAAACTTATTTGAAAAAAAAAAAATTTATTTGAGAGTGCGCGTGCACAAGAGAGAGCACGAGCAGGGGGAGGGGCAGAGAGAGAGGGAGAAGCAGCCTCCTCCCTGAGCAGGGAGCCCAATTTGGGCCTTGACCCCAGGACCCCGGGGATCATAACCTGAGCTGAAGGCAGATGCTTAACTGACTGAGCTACCCAGGAGCTCCTAATGTGGAGGATATTTAGACTAGAAAATGAAAGAATGCATAAATAAATAAAAATATCTGGTAGGATAAACTGTGCCTGGAGTCGCTGCTCTGCATTGTGGGCCAGGTGGTGCCTCTGAAGATGTAATTACTAAGCTGAGAATGAATATTTGGTAAGAGCCAAATGTGGGAAGCTTGAAAGAGCACTGTAGGCAGAAGGAACAGAGGATGCAGAAGCTCTGAGATGGCGGATGAGCTTGGCATGTTCAAGGAATTTCATGAAGGAACTCCATTTGGATGGAGCGCATTGTGCAAGATCAGAATGAAAGTATGGAGTATGATTGAGTGTGATGTTGTGATATATAATAATAAATATATATTTGGTTTTTGTCCTGTTTCTGGCACAAAGCTCCTAAAACCCTTGGAATCTCCTAAGTCAGGAGAGCAACTGAGATGTCTTGTTAAGTTAATGGGGTGGCTGGTTACCAGGAGGACCAACAATGTGATTGGAGGGTTGGAACTTTCAGTCTCAGTCCCCGGACCTCCAGGGAGAGAAGTGGTGGAAACTGAATTCAATCCACAATGGCCAATGAGTTAATCAATTATGCTTATGTAATGAAGCCTCCATAAAACCCCAAAAGGACAGGCTTCAGGGAGCTTCTGAGTTGGTGAAAACATGTGGAGATGTGGAGATGCGGGTAGAGCAGCCCACCTGGAGAAGACATGGAAGCTCTGAGTCCTTTCCCCATACCTGGCCCTATGCATCTCTTTCATCTGCTGTTCCTGAGTTATATCCTTTTATAATAAACTGGTGATCTAGCAAGTAAAATACTTCTCTGGGTCCTGTGAGCCACTGCAACAGATTAATCGAATCTGAGGAAGATGTTGTGGGAACCTATGATTTAGAGATAGTCAGTCAGAAGCAGAGGTATCCTGGGCTTGTAACTGGGGTCTGAATTGCCCCAGGGGCAAGGGGGCATCTTTTAGGACTGAACCTTTAAGCTGTGCAATCTGATAGCGTCAGAATTGAGTTGAATTCTTACACACCTGCTGGTGTTCAAGAATTGTTTTTTGGTGTGAGGACTCTCCTACACTTTGGAAATTGGGTCACAAAGGGATAGACAGGAAAGATCCAAGAGTGCTCGGTAAGCTTGAGCTTGGAAGTCAGGAGTTTGGAAACCACTGGAGAATGTTGAGCAGAATAATGTCATGCTCTTTGTTTTTAAAAGATCAGTTGGCTAGCCCCACATCGGGCTCCCTGCTCTGCGGGAAGCCTGCTTCTCCCTCTCCCACTCCCCCTGCTTGTGTTCCCTCTCTGGCTGTGTCTCTCTCTGTCAGATAAATAAATAAAATCTTAAAAAAAAAAAGATCAGTTGGCTATGGTCTGAAGATGGATTTTTGGGGGGGTAGTGGTGGGGGAGGCATTTGAAACAGGAACAAGCTATTTGCAAGTTCAGCGCAAATATGCAAGCCAGACGAAGGGCCATGGACAAGAGCACTGGGGATGTGAATGATTCTGGGTGTGGATTCAGTTGCTTTGCAGACAGAATCAACATACTTGGGAAAGACATCAAGAATGATAAGGATAAGGGAAAGACATCAAGGATCCATTTTAGATTTGGAGTGATAAGGGAAAGACATCAAGGATCCATTTTAGTTTTGGAGCTTTAACAGCTGAGTGTTTAATCCAGATAGATATGGAATACTGGGAGAGAGGCAGATTTGGGGGGATGGGATAGTTAAGAGTTTGGTTTGGGTAATGTCAGGTTTGGAATGCCTATGGGATTCCCACAGGGAGATTTCAAGTAAGGTGGCTATTGGTACCAGGGCACATGGCTGGCTCAGTCGGTGGAGCATGTGACTCTTGACCTCAGGGTTGTGAGTTTGAGCCCCACGCCGTGTGTAGAGATTACTTAAATAAATAAAACTTTTTTAAAAAAAGATTTTATTTATTTGACAGAGAGAGAAACAGCGAGAGAGGGAACACAAGCAGGGGGCGTGGGAGAGGGAGAAGCAGGCTCCCCACTGAGCAGGGAGCCCCATGTGGGGCTCGATCCCAGGACCCTGGGATCATGACCTGAGCCGAAGGCAGACGCTTAACGACTGAGTCACCCAGGCGCCCCTAAATAAAACTTTTTAAAAAAGAAGTTATCAGTGTGGTATTTTAAGCCATGAGACTGGATGATACTATGGAAAGACTATGTATAGAGGATGCAAGGGAGCAGGTATAAACCCAGAGACACCCTAACATGTAAAGTTAAACTTAGAGGGGGTGCCTGGAGGCTCAGTCAGTGGAATGTGTGACTCTTGATCTCGAGATTGTGAGTTTGAGCCCCACGTTGGGTGTGGAGGTTACTTAAAAATAAAATCTTTCAGAGGCACCTGGGTGGTTCAGTCGGTTGAGCATCCAACTCTTGATTTTGGCTCAGGTCATGATCTCAGGGTTGTGAGCCCCGTATTGGGCTCCATGATCATGTGGAGTCTGCTTGGGATTCTTTCTCTCCCTCTCCCCCTCCCCTTGCTCATGAGCACAAGAGCGCTCTCCCTCTAAAATAAAATCTTAAAAAAAAATCTTTAAAAATAAAAAAAGTTAAATTTAGAGGAGAAAAAGCTAGTAAATTGGACTGAGAAGAGGTGGCCAATTGAGCTATAATAACAACCAAGAGTGTACTGTGGATACATTTAAGTGACTGCCTTCGGCTCAAGTCATGATCCTGGAGTCCCGAGATCGAGTCCCACATGAGGCTCCCTGTTCAGCGGGGAGTCTGCTTCTTCCTCTGACCCTCCCCCTTCTCATGCTCTCTCTCTCATTCTCTCTCTCTCAAGTAAATAAATAAAATCTTTAAAAAAAGGAGGAGGAGGAAGGGGTCACATGGGTGCTACATCACCGAGGTATCAGGATGAGGACTGAGAAAGGACCACTGGAGCTGGTAACAAAAAGCCCACAGGTATCCCTGAGGAGAGCACATTCTGTGGAGTGCTGAACAGTGAAGTCAGTCTGGAGTATGTGTAGGAGAAAATGTGAGGTGAGGAGTGGAGACACTCCCTTCTAAAGTTTGGCTGTGAATCCTCTTCACAGAAAGAATTCTCTTGAGAGAAATAGGGCTGAAGCTAGAACAGAATATGGGCCAAGGATGGTCTCTTCTTATTTATTTTTTTGAAGTAAGCTCAACGCCCACTGTGGGGCTTGAACTCATGACCCTGAGACCAGGAGTCATGTGCTCTACCCACTGAGCCAGCCAGGCGCCCGGGATGGTTTCTTTTTATAGGGAGGAGATACGGTAACATTTATGTGATAGTGAGAATGGCCTTAGTAGAAAGAAAATCTTGGATTTTTGTCTTTGGCAGAAAAGAAAAGGGATAATGCAGGAGGAAAGTTCTCAGGAAGGTGAGGTAGAGAGGGATCCAGAGCAAACATGGGAGGGTAGCTGCTGGGATGAATGAGAATGCTTTACTCACTACAACAAGTGCAAGTAGATTGGAAGGTTTGGGGCAGCGCAGGCTAAAAAGTTCTAATGGTTACCATTTTCCCATTACAATATGAGGCAAAGGCATCAGCTGAGAACGGGGATGAGGAGGGGCGAAGCCAGGTAAAAGCAGAGAGGAGAAAAGGAGAACTGAAACAGTTATTTAAAAACTTGGAGGGGAAAAAAAAAAAGCAAAACTTGGAAGTGCAAATATGCTAGAGAAGTAGAGTAAGCTAACACAGAAGTACTGAGCTGCCATTTGAAATCTGGTCATAAATTCAGTTGTGCCCCATCGTAGTTGTGACACTCACCAGGCAAGTCACTTCCCCTGCCAGAGCCGTGGTTTCCTCTCTTTATCCCAGAGAAGGTTGCTGTAATTGGAGATTATAAAATGGACAGTGACTGGCACATTTGAGGGGCTCACTGAACAGGAGCCCTCATAATCCACAATAGTATTGTGTGTGGTTCACAGGTCCTGTCTCCCAAACTACAGCTAGGGTGGGCCCATAATGTACAATTTTGCCTCATTGGCCTTTCCCCTCCTGTCACTGCACAATTGTCCTTCCTTGTTGTAGCAGCATTTTTAAACCAAGATCTATAGATCACTGAACACATCATATCTTCTGAGTGCCTCACAGGGTGGTTAGTGAGTGGGTAGAGAGAACATGACTCTGTCAAGGAAGTATGGTGGGTGGAAGAGAGTTGAGGGGACAATTCTGGTGGAATTTCAAATGCTCATATGTGAGGGTTGTGGGCTAAAGGAGCTCTTGGCATATGCGAAAATGTTCCTAAGTACTAACTACTACTGTTATGAGCGCTGTTCTTGACTTGAACTTGAGCTTCCACAATGCATGGCCCAGGACTGAGCCCCAGGACACAGTACAGAGCCAGGTGAAGACCAAGAGTTCCCATCTGTTAAAGACTCACTCGGTCCTGCCTCAAACACTTCCACGTCTACTCTCAATTAATCCTCACCTGAAAAATCAGTCTTCACCATAAAACTGCCTCCATTCTGCAGAGGAGCAAACTGAAGCTCAAAGAGATGGCACTAAGAACTCCTTGGGCAGGTGTCAGATGAAGAGTAGAATAAAGACTGACCTCCCTCCAGAGCCCAGCGCTTTTTACACTGGTAACAGTGACTCTCAACTGGGAGTGCTTCCCGCCCCCCGCCCCCCCAACCCAGGGGACATTTGACAATTTACTTCTGGATGTCACAACTGGTGGTGGAGCTGCTACTGGCATTTGGTAGGTAGGGGTAGGGATGCTGCTAAACATTCTGCAGTGTACAGGACAGTCTTCCAAAACTAACAATTACCCAGCCCCACATGTCAATGGTACCAAGGTTGAGAAACTGCACTAAATCAAGCAATGTGCCATAGAGACCCACTGGGAAAGTGACTGGTAAAGACAGGAAGAAGGACAGGAGGGAGGGAGACCACGTCCAGGTAATCTTGGGGGAACCCCTTTAAAAAGCAGCATTTTAGACTGGCAAAGGCAGTGACTCTGAAATTGGCTAAATCCAGTTTTCAAAACTTGCCACCTCTGCTGACTAGCTGGGCATGATGTTGAACAAACTACTGAAACCCCTGGGCCACAGTTTCCCTTTGATAAAAAAGGGATAACAACAGACACCTTGCAATATTATTATTATTATTATTATGTTTTTATTTTATTTAAATTCAGGTTAGTTAACATATAGCATATTATTAGTTTTGGGGTAGAATTTAGTGATTCATCTGTTGCATACAACACCCAGTGCTCATTACATCAAGTGCCCCCCTTAATGTCCATAACCAATTACCCCATTCCCTCACCCTATTATTATTTCTTAAAGATTTACTTATTTTATTTTATTTATTTATTTATTTTTTAGATTTTATTTATTTTTTTGACAGAGAGAGATATAGCGAGACCAGGAACACAAGCAGGAGCGGGACAGGGAGAAGCAGGCTTCCCGCAGAGCAGGGAGCCCGATGTGGGACTCGATCCCAGGACCCTGGGATCATGACCTGAGCCGAAGGCAGACGCTCAACGACTGAGCCACCCAGGCGCCCAAAGATTTACTTATTTTAGAGAGAGAGAAAGAGCACGAGCTGGAGGGGCAGAGGGAGAGGAGGGAGAATCTCAAGCAGACTCCTCACTGAGCACAGGGCCTGACGTGGGGCTCAATCTCATGACCCTGAGATCATGATCTGAGCCAAAAGATTCACTTAGCTGACGGAAACACCCAGGTGCCCCTATTTATTTATTTTAGAGAGGGGTGGGGAGAGGCAGAAGAAGAGGGAGAGAAAGAATCGCAAGCAGACTCCCTGCTGAGCACAGAGCCTGATGTGGTGCTCCATGCCATGACCCTGAGATCATGACCTGTGCCAAATCAAGAGTTGGACACTTAACTGACTGAACCACCCAGGCGCCCCAACACCTTGCAATATTATTATGAGTATTAAATGTGAACAGGTGCTTGGTAATTACAATTTCTCTTGAGGCTGAATAGCCCAGAGTAAACTGATCCTCAAATTTTTGAGGCCATAGAAGACCACCTTAGCTTTTATGCAGAGATTCCAGAGTGGGGTTCATGAATATGCATTATTAGTAGCCCCCCTGGGTATCTTTTTTTTTTTAAGATTTTATTTTTAAGTAATCTCTACACCCAACGTGGGGCTTGAACTCACAAGCCTGAGATCAAGAGTCGCACGCTCCACTGACTGAGCCAGCCAGGCACCCCAGCCACTCTGGATATTTCTGATACAGCTAAGAGATCATAATATGAGAAAATTTGTTAATGTGCATGAGTCACACAGACTTCTGGGTTGAATATGGATGCGGTAGTTACAGATGTGACCTGGTCCAGATGCAGACACTACATTTTTTCGAATTCTTATTCTTTTCTTTTGGGGGGGGGATTATTCTTTCTTCTTTTTTAAAAGGGAGATTCTTAAAAGCAAGGAAATCTATCCCAGAAGCTCCCCCCCTGATATTTTCCAGCAGTGTTACTGTCCAGGATTTAGTCATGTGCCCACTGTTAAAGCAAGCCCTTGCAAAGCAAAGGGGATTCCAATTACTGGTGAAACTAATCAGAATTTGCCTCCAGAGACTGAGAGGAACACCTTCCCTGAAGGATGAGTAACTAAACAAAACTACGGTTTGGGCAGCAGAAGAGACTTGGGGAATGGATGTTGGGGGCAACCAGCAATGTCTGTCAAAGTGGTGTAACAGAGAAAGCCAGATTAACCTGGGTCAAAGGCCTTCCTCTACCACTTACTACTGAAGTGACTTTGGGCAGTTTCTATAATTGCTCTGAACATCAGTTTATTCTTATGAAAACCAGAAATAATGAGTATTATAGCATTCTTATGTAGATCAAACTGGATCCCCATATATAGCAATTAACACAGTGCATGGTCTCAGATAAGAACCCAACAGATACTACTAACAAATTTTATTATTCTCACATTCTTTATCCCACAGAACACTAATGCTATGCAATGGGTAAAAATTCTTCACATCCCAGAGAAGAGCTCCATATCAAGCAATGAAAAACAGAAGGTTGAAAGTAGAGATAGGGCCCCCTTTGCTGACTTCCTCTAGCACAGAATCCACATGATGTAACAATATTACTACATATTACCGGTAACTGTTCAAAGTCCTCAATTATAAACTCAAACCAAATCCTAAAACTTTAACCTCAATACTAAGCAAACAGCCGGCGAAGGGTTCTCATAGTGCGAGCTGGGAGTCTGGGAGAACCTGGGGCTGCAAGAGCTTGCCAAGCTTACCAGCATCTATGCAGTGAATCATGGGTGAGAGGTGGACCTACTGACTCTGAGTCTAGTGTTTCCCCTCACTAGGCCATAACTGTCTGTCAATTTTTTCTTATCTCTATACCTTCAGAGTAGTTTTCTGCTAGTGAACAGGAGCCTTGAAATCCTCTTGACTAGGCAATCAGCCTGATAGATGGAATACATCTGAATAACTGTGGGAATATGGAGAACTATCCTCTCCCAAAGTAATAGCCAAGGGAGTGCCAATTTTTAGTATGACTGGCCACAAGTTTCAGCTGAGTCGGGTGTCCTGGTTGGAGTGGGAGCTTAGCGGAGGGTGATGTTGGCCATGAATAGGGATGCGGTAAGATGGTTCCTCAGATGAGACATGGCAATTGTTGAAATGTTTCAGGTGTGGGCAAGATGGAAAGCAACATCTCCATCCCAATGGATGGACCCAAAGAGATGCTCCATGAGCCTGCTGGCTACACGGTTCTGTGGATCCTGTCATTGGTGGTGCTTGGCATCACCTTTGTCCTTGGCGTCCTGGGCAATGGGCTTGTGATCTGGGTGGCTGGATTCCGGATGCCACGCACAGTCACCACCGTCTGTTACCTGAACCTCGCCATAGCCGACTTCTCCTTCACTGCCACCCTACCATTCCTCATTGTCTCAAAGGCCATGAGAAAACAGTGGCCTTTTGGCTGGTTCCTATGCAAGGCAGTTCACATTGTGGTGGACATAAACCTATTTGGGAGTGTCTTCCTCATTGCTTGCATTGCCCTGGACCGCTGTATTTGTGTCCTGCATCCAGTCTGGGTCCAGAACCACCGTACTGTAAGTCTGGCTACAAAAGTGATTATCGGACCCTGGATTCTTGCCCTAATCCTTACTTTGCCAGTTTTCATCTTCTTGACTACAGTAAATGATGGAACAGGGAATATACAATGTACTTTCAACTTTGCATCCTGGGGCAACAGTACTGAAGAGAGGATGAAGGTGGCCCTCACCATGTTGACGGCCAGAGGGATCATCCGGTTTATCATTGGCTTCAGCATGCCGATGTCCATCATTGCTATCTGCTATGGGCTCATTGCTGCCAAGATACACAAAAAAGGCATGATTAAGTCCAGCCGTCCCTTACGGGTCCTTACCGCTGTTGTGGCTTCCTTCTTTCTCTGTTGGTTCCCCTTTCAACTGATTGCCCTTTTAAGCACAGTCTGGCGCAGAGAGATGTTGTTGGAGCGTAAGTACAAAATCCTTACTGTCTTTGTTAATCCAACGAGCTCCCTGGCCTTTTTCAACAGCTGCCTCAACCCAATGCTCTACGTCTTTGTGGGCCGAGACTTCCGAGAGCGATTGATCCACTCCCTGCCTGCCAGTCTGGAGAGGGCCCTTAG
Source organism: Mirounga leonina (assembly GCF_011800145.1). Lineage (NCBI taxonomy): Eukaryota > Metazoa > Chordata > Mammalia > Carnivora > Phocidae > Mirounga > Mirounga leonina. Next base: position 6,617,529 of record NW_023270718.1, read on the forward strand.
TGAGGATATAACCCACACCAGTGACACAACAGCCAAATCTGCTTTATCATCTGCAGAAGCAGAGTTACGGGCAATGTGAGGGGGCTGGGGGACATTTTTGAGCTCTGCATGCTCTTAACCCTGCTCCCATTTCCAGCTTCATCTTACCTTGGGTCAGGAAAAATACTTTGGTGTCCCCTGACTTGTGGGGAAAAAAGTGACATAAGGTGTCATTCTGATTTTGGACCTCAGCCTCTACCCTGGGATAAGGTGGAGGTTGTCAAAGGGTACAAGGGAGGAGAAGAGAAAGTGATGGGGAATTTGTAAAGTTTAGGTGAGAGAGTATAGTAAGGGAAAAACTAGTTATTTTACCATTAAAATTTTGCTTAGGGTTTCTTTAAAGCTATTGTTAATCAGACTACAGAAATTTCTTTGTGTTCATAGCTTACTAAGAGTTTTCTTTTTAAAATCATGAATGGCTATTGGATTGTATGACTTGCATTATATGCGTATATTAAGATGATCATATAGTTTTATCCTTTCATTTGTATCATCATACATTACACTCTAGGCGTGGCACCATTAATTTCTGCATGTTAAACTACCCTTGCAGTCCCAGAATAAACCACATTTGGTCATGATGTATTTTGTCTATTTATAATTTATCTCTCTAGATTTGTTTAGAACTTCTGCATTTATGTGTATGTAAAGATGGATCTCTTACTTTCCTTTTCTCTAGTGTCCTTGTCAGCTTCTACATCAAACTGCTGATGGCCCCCTAAACAGACTTGGGAAGTGATTCCTCTGATTCTTTTCTTTCATAAATGTTTAGAATTTCACCAGTGAAGACAGTTGGCTTTGGGTTTTCTTTCTGGGAAGGCTTTTAGTAATGAGTTCAATTTCTTTAATAGCTATGGGACTATTCAGATTTTCTATTTCCTCTTCTGTCAATTTTGGTAAACTGTGACTCTCAAGGAATTTAGCATTTCATCCAAACTGTCAGATTTATTGGCATGAAACAGTATGATAACTGTGTGTAGTACTTGGTATGGTTTCCTTCACATAATGAGAATGTAAACTATCTGAAGACAGGGATTTTGGCCCTTATTGTTCACTGATGGATCCCCACACCCTATGTATAAAATAGTGCCTAATGTGTGATAGACAGACACTCAATAAATATTGAATTAATGAATCAATAGACAATACTGTCATCCAGGTGTCAAGTAAGAACCTTTAATGTCTAGCAAAAATGATCTCTCACCCTCATTTCACGAACTGGGAGTGCCCAGTAGATTCTCACTGCAGTTTACAATATTTACAAATTCCCATGTGGTTTACATTTTTATGAACACCTATGGTTTTGAGTTTCTGCTTCAGGTAAAGCACTCTGGCTAACTGTTCCCTGGTGCTTTTGTTTTGAAGTCAGTCAGTCAGTCCATAATAGTACTCAGCCTTTTTTTTCTTTCTTTCTGCAAACATGACTCACAAATTATCTGTTACTGCGTAACATACTTCCCTGATGCGCTGGCAAAAAAAAGAACTCAAACTAAACATTGGGTCGTCTTATTATCAAAAGTCCCTCATTCATTCTGCTGCTTTACTGTCATCCTCCTGCTTTACTGTCATCCTCCTTCTCCCCTTCCCTCATGTCACCCATAAAGTTTTGCATTTCCAGTGCACAGCAGTGTACCCATTTCATTTACATTTTTGACTCCTAGAAATGCTTTTTAGTTCCCAAGAAATGTCCAACTAAGGTGTGGTCATGGAAAATAAGACACAAGTAAGAAATGCAAGAGTGCAAAGCCAGGAGCCACAAAGGATGGTGTACATCTTCTCAATAGAACCAGTGCTTCCAAACTGGCTAATTAAGAAATTTGCTTCACTGTCAGGGCTGGGAATTCTTATGATGCCTGCTCACTGGCCTTGGTTATTTGCAACAGAATAGTGCCTGCTATATCCTCTCTACTTTTCTGTTCTTCATTGGAAGTCTTCATTGTATATGCCCAGTTCCTACTGCACCATTATGTATTGGGTCTCTGGAAGCTGAGGATTCTTTTAAGTTTATGGAATGCTTATCATAAAGAAACACTTATAAACCTCACTGAAGCTAAAACTCCAAAATAAAACATTGGGGCTATCACCCTTGGGAAGGATGGGATTACTTTTGTTTGGAAGAGTATACAGGGATGTTGAGGGGGCAAAGAGGTAGGATGTGGTAGAGACTGCCAGCTTCCTACCCAATATTCATCCCCCTCCATTACAAGAAGTAGGTGGATATTCATTTAACTAAATTAATACTTTCCTCAGCCATCCTTTCAGCTAGATGAACTTCTAGCAATTCTTAGCAATAACATGCCAGGTATATCAGCATGTAAAGAGCTTCTTCATTCTTTTTTTTTTTTTTTAAGATTTTATTTATTTATCTGAGAGAGAATGGGAGACAGAAAGCATGAGAGGGGGAGGATCAGAGGGAGAAGCAGACTCCCCGCCGAGCAGGGAGCCCGATGCGGGACTCGATCCCGAGACTCCAGAATCATGACCTGAGCCGAAGGCAGTTGCTTAACCAACTGAGCCACCCAGGCGCCCAAGAGCTTCTTCATTCTTTTTAAAGCTTGCATGGTATTCCACTGGATTGACGTAACAAAACATTTAATCAGTTACATATTAATGGCCATTTAAATTGTTTCTAAACATTTCTCTGGCCTTTTGGCTAAATTGTTTATTTTATTTTTTTTTGTAAATTTTTTTTTTTTAAGACTTTATTTTTTTGCGAGAGAGAGAGAATGAGAGACAGAGAGCATGAGAGGGAGGAGGGTCAGAGGGAGAAGCAGGCTCCCCGCCGAGCAGGGAGCCCGATGGCGGGACTCGATCCCGGGACTCCAGAATCATGACCTGAGCTGAAGGCAGTCGCTTAACCAACTGAGCCACCCAGGCGCCCTATTTTATTTTTTAAAAAAATTTTATTTATTTACTGAACAGAGAGAGAAGGAGCACAAGCAGGGGGAGCAGGAGAGGGAGCAGCAGACTCCCTGCTGAGCAGGGAGCCCAATGTGGGCTTGACCCCAGGACTCTGGGATCATGACCTGAGCTGAAGGCACACGCTTAACTGACAGTTTAGAGATATATAACTATGTAGTAAAATTACGAAGGAAAGTGACGAATTGACTGCCATAATCAAGATAGTGGTTACAGTTGGAAAGAGGGAGGAAAAATGATCAGAAAAAAGTATGTTGTGGCTGATGGCTTCTGGAATGCTGATCATGATCTATGTCTTCACTTGCTGCTGGTACATGGGTATTTGTTTTACACAAATATATGAATCTTCATCAAAAAAAAAGATTCGGGGCACCCGTGTGGCTTAGTTGTTAAGTGTCTGCCTTCGGCTCAGGTCCTGGTCCCAGGGTCCTGGGATGGAGCCCTGCTTCGGGCTCCCTGCTCCGTGGGAAGCCTGCTTCTCCCTCTGCCACTCCCCCTGCTTGTGTTCCCTCTCTAGCTGTCTCTGTGTCAAATAAGTAAATAAAATCTTAAAAAAAAAAAAAAAGATTCATTTTACTTTAGAGAGAGAGAGAGGGAAAGAAAGGTGAGAGGGAGAGGGATAAGAATCTCAAGCTGACTCTCCACTGAGGGTGGAGCCCAACCTGGAGCTCGATCTCAACACCCTGAGATCGTGACCCCAGGCAGATACTTAACCGACTGAGCCACCCACGCGTCCCTAATCTTCATGTTTACCTTTTATTCATTTTTGCCCTTAGGTTTGTTATATCCCACTTTTTTTTTTTCTTTAATAGTTCCGTGAAATTCAGGCTCCTTTTCCTTCATACCAGGAAAGCTTCATAGCTTCTGGATTTCGGCTGCCTCAAGCAGGGCAACCCATTTATAGAGGCACTGAAGTTCTCTAAATTTGCTAATTGGATTTATCAGGAGAGGGAGAGCTGAGGGGTCAAAAGAAAGGGGCAGCTAAACAATCCGGTATGGCTGGCTTTGGTGTTCTTACTTGTCTCAAGTGCTAAAGAAAACAAACTTAGAAATCGAGCTCCACCCTGTGGCTGCCAGAACACAAAGCAAGGAAATGGGAGTCTGACCAGCCTCCTGAGCTGTACAACCTCACTGGGAGCAACTGGGAGCGATCCTCTAGAAGAACCAGATTCTCTCCTCCACAAGTTCCCCCAGAGTGACTTTTTTTTTGGGGGGGGGAGGCAGGTGGAGAGGGATTGAGAGAATCTTAAGAAGGCTCCACGCCCAGTGCAGAGCCTGACAATCTCACAACCCTCACATCATGACCTGAGCCGAAATCAAGAATCAGCCCTCAACCAACTGAGCCACCCGGGTGCCCCCCCCTAGTGTGAATTTCTAAGTGCAAGGAAATCTGTTTTCTAATGGAGGAAGTCTCCTCATTCCAGAATGTACATTCCAGAGATAGGAGACTGGGGATCTCTCCTGTATCCCATCCCACCATAAGATACTAGATAAACTTGCTAGTAGATAAAAAGAGAATCTGCGTGAATGTCTCATAATCTTGGGACACTGAAGATTGAGCAACTGTGTTTTTTCCTCACATTCCCATCTCATGGCTCTCTCAGCCCCAAATATCATCTAGGTAACTATTTCCCAAATGTGAACCTACCACTGATGCTGTTCGCCAAAATCATCTGGGGAGGTTTTTTTTTTTTTTTTTTTTTTTTAAAGATTTTATTTATTTAGTCATGATAGAGAGAGAGAGAGAGAGAGAAACAGAAGGAGAAGCAGGCTCCCAAGGAGCAGGGAGCCCGATGCGGGACTCGATCCCAGGACGCTGGGATCATGACCTGAGCTGAAGGCAGACGCTTAACCATCTGAGCCACCCAGGCACCCCAGGTATTTTTTTTTTAAATATGGGTCAGGTCACTGCACCATCAAGCCATCTCCGATTAACAAAGTCTGGTGCAGAATGCAGGAATCCATATTTATTCCCAAAGCTCTCTGGTAACTGTGATGTGCAGTCAGATTCCTCTGATGATGAGCAGTTATATAAATGCTTTCTTTACAAGAGAACAGACTAAGAACTAGTATCAGATCTTAGAAACACAGATACATCTTTATAGTCCACACCCAAGAACAAATGGTCTTCTTATGGGGCTGGGGAGGCAGCTATTAGGAGGGCAATGTGAGCAGTTCAGTTAGCAAAATACATCTTGACAGAAAGGTCGCTGCCCCAGTATCTTGTTCAAGGCCCTCTAGAGCAGCTTTGGTCTTGAAGTCGCAGATGTGGGCGAGTTAAGGTGTCACTATTCTACTCTTCTAAAAGGAGAGGTTCTCAGGAACAGTAACAGAACTACTACTTAATCAGAAAGGCATCTTCCCCACCCTTTCCAACTCCAAATTCTCAGCCTCCACAATCATGACAGCCGATACCTCACAATAAATCATACACCCACACCCCCCACACAACCCAGAATAGATTTGTTATATTCCATTGGTTCTGTTTCTTTGGAGAACCCTAATATACTAAAAAATTATTGTCGATTGTAATGGTATGGTGGCTATAGTTTTTAAAAATCCTTATCTGTTACAGATACATACTGAAGTATTTAAGGGGAAAATGACATATGATTTTTTTTAAGATTTATTTATTTGAGAGACAGAGAGAGAGCATGAGCACGAGCAGGGGGAGGAGCAGAGGGAGAGGGAGACGCAGACTCCCTGCTGAGCAGGGAGCCCGACACAGGGACTCCAGGAGTCCAGGACCATGACCTGAGCCAAAGGCAGACGCTTAACCGACTGAGCCACCCAGGTGCCCCGTGACATATGATATTTGATTAGAAATATTCCCCAGGGGAAAAAAGGAAGGAAAGGTAATCAGTGAGAGATCAACAAAATGTTTTCAATTTTTGAAGCTTTCTACTCATGTAGATGTTTCCATTTTGCACTTTAAAGTCTTTTAAAAAATCACTCTATGATCCAACAAATCCATTCCTAGATATATGCCCTGCCAACAAACATGTGCCTATGAACGCTAGGACACATAGATGATATGAGGGAAAAACAGTTGGACAAAAGAGCGTGCCCAAGATTACAAAATGCTTACATATTTCATAAGAGCCCCAAACTGGAAACAAGCCAAATGTCCATCTTCAGTAGGATAAACAATTGCAGTCTAATCCTAAAATGAATTACTATATAATAAAAATGGTTGAAGTAGCCTGCATGACATGGATCAATCTTAAGATCATCATGTTAAGTGAAAAAGCCACATATATCAGAATAGATTTGTTATATTCCATTTACGTACAGCTTTCCAAAAGGTAGTTAAACTATACTACTTAGGTACACATACTTAGGTTTAATTTTAAAAGGCAAAGGATTTGGGTGTCTGTGTGGCTCAGCTGGTTAAGTGTCTGACTTTGGCTCCGGTCATGATCTTGGGGTCCTGAAATTGAGCCCCACATCGGGCTCGGGGAGTCTACTTGTCCCTCTCCCTCTGTCCCTCCACCCACCTGTGCTCTGTCTCTCTCTCAGATAAACAAAATCTTTAAAAAAAATAATAAAAAGCAAAGGGTTTATTACATAAAAGCCAAAAGGGTGATCATAGCTAGGAGGAGAGAGCAGGTTTGATCTGAAAAGTATACAAGGTTGGCTGGCAGGCTTCTGGGGTTCTTTTAAGTTTCTAGATCTTGACTTATGTGGGAGGCACATAGGTGTTTGTTTTATAAGAATGGGACAAGTTGTACATGTGTTTTATTCACTTTTCTGCACCTTTGGTATCCTTCACAATAAGGTTTTTATTTTTAAGATTTTATTTTTTTATTTGACAGAGAGCACAAGTAAGCAGAGAGGCAGGCAGAGGGGGAGGGAGAAGCAGGCTCTCCAATGAGCAGGGAGTCCGATGTAGGACTTGATCCCAGGACCCTGGGATCATGACCTGAGCCAAAGGCAGCCACCTAACCAACTGAGCCACCCAGGTGCCCCAATAAGGTTATTTAAAAAAAAAAAATCAATTCCTCTCGTGTCCACTCCTGTTTACACTAAAGAAGCCTCTTGGCTCTGGAACCCAGGCAGCCTAAAGTAGAGCATCCTATTCATATCAGAGCTACGTTACCTAAAACTGGGCTTATTAGAAGAGAGAAATCTGGGGGATCAAAGGCCAGCAAAAGCAAAACAACTCAGGTTTGACCTGGGTTGATGCCCCTTGTGTTACTTTATTTGTTCAAGAGCTAATGAAAACCCTGAGTTAGAACATAACTCCCACCTAGTGGTTGCTTGCAGTTAAGACACAATAAAGGAAGTGGAAGTTTTGCTGAATCTCACTTCATCCCCACTGGGAGAGGCTCTGGAGTAAGTTTTCTGGGGCTCTCCGAACAAACAATCTTCCAGGAAATCCAGGATATCCTCATCCATCCAAATGTATATTCCAGAGACTGGCCTTCACCTCACCCCTCACTGTTACTAGACTGAACAAAATAGGTTATAAATGTTTTACACTGTCTGTTTGTCCTCATATTCTCAGCCTCACCTCCCCCAAATACTGTCTATGGTGGTATTTCCATGTTGATCTCCACTGTGGCCATAAGAGAACCAGCAGGGAAGTAGTTAAAACTACAGATGAGCAAACTGTGTATTCTGTTATTTAGCCATAAAAAATGAGGAAATCTTGCCATTTGCGACAACATGGATGGGCCTTGAAGGGATTATGCTAAGTGAAATAAATCAGAGGAAGACAAGACTTGATCCCAGGACCCTAGACCTGAGCCTAAGGCAGACGCTTAACTGACTGAGCCACTCAGGCCCCCCGTACCTATTGCTTTAAAACAAAAACCTGGTTTCTAATGATTTGTCATGTGGAAATTTGCAGTGAAGCAAAAATGAAGCCAAATTATTTCTTACTGTTCCAAAATCTCAGTATGCAATTCTCTGAAATATTTAGCTAATATAAGGAAGTTCTGACTTTGTCAGACACTTCATGAAATTCCTACAATGATAAAAACAATGGAAAGACACTATGAAATCTTATTGTTCAAATATAGTAAGTACTGATTACCAAGTACTTGGATTAGACACCTTTCCTCAATTAGGTATCACAGTCAGAACAAAGGAAAGTGATGCTGATGTTTATTCACGTATTATAGTACTTTCTGAAATTGTAGTATTTCATACATATTGTATGTATGTAAGATAGATAACAAAATAAGTGAAGACTCCTATCCACCACTAGACTTCAGAGAGATAATATTACCGACGCTGTGAAAGCCTTTTCTTTGCCTTTTCTGACCAAATTCCCCTTTCACACCAAGTAACTACTATCCTAAAATTTTGTGTTTAGCATTCCCCTACTATTCTTTATAGTTTTACCATATATGTATCTCTAAGAAACTTATTTGATTATACCATTTATTTCTTTTTTCAAGTAATCTCTACTTGCCCAAGGTGGAGCTTGAACTCACGACCCCAAGATCAAGAGTTGCATGTGCATGCTCTTCCTACTGAGCCAGCCAGATGCTCCTTTTTATACCATTTAATTTTTACACTGTATTCTGTGACCAGACTTCTCAACCAACATTATGCTTGTGAGATTCGATCATACTGATAAACATAGCTCCAGCTCATTTCTTTTCCCTGTGGTATAGTGTCCCACTGATGAACATGTGGTTTTTGCCTCAGCATATGTAAGACATAAAATAATTAGCTCCCTCCCTCTATTTTGTAAAAGGAACTACCCTTGTTTTTTCTCTTTTTTCTTTTTTAAGTAAGTTCTATGCTCAATGTGGGGCTTGAACTCATGACCCCAAGATCAAGAATCACACGCTTTACTGACTGAGCCAGCTAAGTGCTCCAAACTGTCCTTATTCTTATTCCACAGTCATAAATAAGCATAAGTAAATAGGAATTTCAGCCCTTTCAGAAATACTGGGAAAGAGTCATATATTTCCCTCTATACCCTCAATCATCCTCATCCAAAGAAATAGGCTGCAGAGAGTATAGTGATTCATACTACTCCAGTTATAAGGATACTGCACTGTTGTGATGCAAAATACAAATGTTGGAATTTTTTATGGGAAGTCTACGTACTAAAAATCATATAAACTACTTTGCTGAGTATACCTTTGGGTATAGTTTTGACTTCTGGAGCCATGCTAATGTTTTGCATATAAAATAATACCAACATCGGGCGCCTGGGTGGCTCAGTTGGTTAAGCGACTGCCTTCGGCTCAGGTCATGATCCTGGAGTCCCGGGATCGAGTCTCGCATCGGGCTCCCTGCTCGGCAGGGAGTCTGCTTCTCCCTCTGACCCTCCCCCCTCTCCTGCTCTCTCTCTCTCATTCTCTCTCTCAAATAAATAAATAAAATCTTTAAAAAAAAAAATAATACCAACATCAACAAGAATAGGTACAAAAATTCTAAGAATACAAACAGAAAATAATTTAATTTTATTTTTATAATCACTCCAATGTAATTTTTAAAACCGTCCCAAGTAACTTTTTTTAAGTTTATTTATTTTTTAGTAATCTCTACACCCCATGTAAGGCTTGAACTTATGACCTCAAGATCAAGAGTTGCACGATCTACCAATTGAGCCAGCCAGATGTAAATTAGATAATAGTACTGAATCAATGTTCCTGATTTTAATAGTTATACTGTGATTAGGTTGGAGAATGTCCTTGTTCTTAGTATTTACACACTGAAGAGGTATCTATCTGAAACTCACTCTCAAATGGCTCAGAAAAACAAAATAATACGTATGTGTGTATACATGCAGAGAGAAAATATAATAAAGCAAATGCAGTAAAACATTAACACCTGGGTAATCTGGATGAAAAGTCCACTATATGGGGTACCTGGGTGGCTCAGTCGGTGAAGCATCTGACTCATGATTTTGGCTCAGGTCATGATCTTAGGGCTGTAAGACCGAGCCCCAAGCCCCATTTCGGGCTCTGCACTGGGCATGGAACCTGCTTAAGATTTTCTCTCCCTCTCCCTCTGCCCCTCCCCCAATCGCTTGCGCACTCTCTCTCTAAAAATTTTTTTAAGTTCTTTGTAACTATTCTTGCAACTTTTCTGTAATTTTGAAATCCGTTCAAAATATAGTTACAAAACATATATTCACCTCTTACCTATAAATATACTTACACATATAGCTCAAAAAGTCACAATTTTCAAAGCTCAAAAAGCATGTTCCATGATATTATCAGAAAATAAACACCTAGATATATAGCTGAAATTATTGGTAAACTCCTCTTATTCTGAATGTTCCATTTATACACATACTTAAAAAGGCTCATACTCCACAGTGAACACTGATGTCTTCTTCATACTGAAAGCCTTTTGAAATATTTTCTTTATCAACATGGTATTCACAGCAAGAACATGACTTACTTTCTAAAATTATTTCTAGAGGAAATGATCTCAATTTATTGACCTGATTTAATTTTTCCTAAATATAAGTTCTTATACACAATTAGAGTTGCATTTCATGGTGTAGTCATCCCCACGCTTTTAAAAACTTTTTTAATTTTTATGTTTTAAATATTTGAGAGAGAGAGCGCGCGCATGAGCAAGCGCATGAGTCAGGGGGAGGGGCAGAGAGAGAGGGAGAAGCAGACTCCTGCTGAGCAGGGAACCTGACGCAGGGCTCGTCCCTGGACTCTGGGATCATGACCTGAGCCAAAGGCAGATGCTTAACTGACTAAGCCACCCAGATGCCCCACTTTTTTTTTTTTTTAAGATTTATTTATTTGAGAGAAAGAGAGAAAGAACATGAATGGGGGGAGGGGCAAAGGGAAAGAATCTCAAGCAGACTCCCCACCTAGCATGGAACCTGACACAGGACTCCATCTCACGACCCTGAGATCATGACCTGAGCCAAAACCAAGTATGATGCTCAACTGACTGAACCACTCAGGCACCCCCTTTTTAAAAAAATTAATTTAGTTTAGAAAGAGAGAAGAGGAGGAGGGGGAGAGGGAGAGCGAATCCCAAGCAGACTCCCCGCTGAGCACAGAGCCCAAGGCAGAGCTTGATCTCATGAACCTGAGATCATGACCCAAGCAGAAATCAAGAGTAGGATACTTAAGCAACTGAGCCACCCAGTGCCCCCACAGGTTTGCATTCTTACATGTATTATCTGTGGACATTTTTTTCATAATCAGAAAAGGTTTTCAAAAAAGAAAAGGTTTTCAAGTATTTTATGGCGATCAGAGTTATTCCTTAGTGTAAATTCTCTAATATCACATGCTTCTGACTTTCAATAAAAGATTTTCCTCACATTCATTACTCTTCTATGATTCACTCTGGCGTAAACTCTCCGGTGCATCTGAAATTTGGTTTCTCAATGAAAATATTGCAACATTCCTCCCCTGTGTACAGTTTCTTTCCTCTATGGGTTTCTGTGTGAAAACTTCTGCACATTTGCTAAATTCAGTTTCTCTCGTGTATGCCTTCTGATGAACGATTGCACTGTAGGTTATTACTGAAGATTTTTGTCATATTTATCTATGGCACTAGATTTCTCTCTCATTTTAATTCTCAATGAAAGTAAACATCTGACTGGAAGTTTTTCTTTAGTCACCATAAAAACTGTCTCCCATACGCCTGCTATCTCATGTTGGAATGGCCTCCTTAAATGCTTTTTCATTTTCACCATATCCATCTTATCCATCTGATTTCTCTACTATATGACACTGGGCATGGAACTGGACTACTATGTGACTTGACACCAAAGGATTTCACACATTCACTGCATTGTAGGGTCTCTCTCCTGTATGTGTTCTTCGATTAGGCCAGGTTTCCAGGTGAAAGCTTTCCCACATTCACTACATACATAGGGCTTTTCTCCTGTATGGTGCATAATGAGTGGGGACTTATGGCTAAAGGCTTTCTGACAATCACTGCGTTCATATGGTTTTTCTCCTGTGTGGGTTCTTTAATGTACAGGGAGTTGTGACTTCTGTGAGAAAACTTTCCCACAACCACTGCATCCATAGGGTTTCTCTCCTGTGTGTGTTCTCTGGTATGTAATGAGTGGTGATTTGGTGCCGAAGGCTTTCCAATTCACCACATTGGAAAGGCTTCCCCCCAGCCCCCTGGTATGAACTCTCTGAGGTAAAATGCATTCTGACTGCCGCACGAAAGCTTTCTGACATCGACTGCATTTATAAGGTTTCTCCCCAGTATGAATTCTCTGATGTAAAGTGAGCTCTGACTTCTCGATGAAAGCCTTTGGACATTCTTTACATGAAAAGGGTTTTTCTCCAGTGTGAGTTCTTTGTTCTTCAAGGAGCTGTGACCTGCAGATGAAAGCTTTTGACACTGACTGCATTCATTGGGCTTTTTTCTTGTATGCGTTTTATGATGTAAAGTGAAACTAAACTTAAAAAAGTTCTTCCACATTCCTTACATCCATAGGGTCTCTCACCTGTATGAGTTCTCTCACACTTAGTGAGATGTGGCTTACTAATGAAGGTTTTCCAACATTCATTACATTCATAGGGTTTCTCTCTGGTGTGAGTTCTCTGATGCAAAAACAGGGTAGATTTGTGGGGGGAGGCTTTCCCACACTCACTCACTGCATTCATAAGGCTTCTCTCCTATGTCAGTTCTTTGATGTAAAATAAGCTCTGTCTTCCGAATAAAAGCTTTCAGACACTCATCGCATTCATGTATTTTCTCTCCTGTGTGAATTCTCTGGTGTACCATGAACTGTGATTTCTGTGAGAAAAATTTTCTGCATTCACTGCATCCATAGAGTTTCTCTCCTTTGTTACTTCTCAGTGTAGAAGGAGTTGTGACATATGGTTAAAAGATCTTTGACATTCACTACATTTATAAAATCTCATTTCTATATGACTCATTGAGGCACAATGTCTTACTGACGGCTTCTCCACAATCATATTCATAGCAATTCCAGAATGAGTGTTTTTGTGCATAGTGTGGAAAAATAACTTTTCAGGTTTTTTACTTATATAATTTCTGTTCTGGAAAAGTCAGTCTAAATAATGTTTCAAAGTTTTTCCATTTGAGTCAAATTGATCAAAGTCTTTTCTCAGGTGAAATATTTTGCTGAATACATCACATTCCTGGTGCCTCTCCCATGGGATCCAGCCTGTCAGAGTTTCCCCAAATCCCAATCTATACCATCATCAGCTTGCCAGGTGTCTTCTAGGAAGGAGACCAATGAATGTGTATATGATTAGGTACTGGAAGGGGCCAACTCTCATAACAAGGATCAAGGGATCAAGGAAAGAAATGATGTTCTGGAAATAGAATACAAGTTAGAGGCATCCATTAGAAGGTGAAGAGAAAATAGAAGGGAAGCAGAGCAACATAAAAGTCATGGTTATGGGGAAAAATCCATGTGTACGTGAAAGCTTAATTCTGACCATTGGTGAGACGTTGAGTAGGAGGAAGGCAACGTGAGCAGTGTTGGTGATAAAGAGTGAAGACGCTAGAAAGAGAATAACCAAGAAAGCCGGGTCCTAGCTAAGTTGCAGATCTGACACAGAGGGCAAAGACTTCAAAAAAGTTTATTTTTTTTAGTAATCTCTACCTGCAAAGTGGGGCCTGAACTCATGACCCCGAGATCAAGAGACACATGCTCTACTTACTGAGCCAGCCAGGTGCCTTAAGGGTTTAAGGGTTTTTAAGCAGTATTCTCAAAATAACCTATCAAAGGTTCTAGTTCCTTAGGCTTTCACTCATGGACCTGGCTTTTATCCACTCACCTAGATGGCCCTTACTGCTGATTTCTCCCTCTATAACCCATGACTCCCTGTTTCAGATGGAGGACTGCTGCTAGTCTGGAAGTCTAACAATCTGCATATGGATAAACATGGTGCCAAGAGCTTGGTCTTTGGAACCTCTGAAGAAGTAGGAAGGGACTGTTTCAGAGTTAGCACCTCAGCAAAGTGAAAAACTTTCATTTGGGAGGTGAGAGCAAGATCCTCTCTCCAGGTTCAGACAGACACAAAAGTTCTACCATCCATAAATCATACGTTCAAAGACGTTAAACATTTCAGAAAACTTAAAAATTCCAGAAGTTAAGAAAGGAATGGCAATAGGCTGAGGGTTCACCAAGGGTCCTTACCCACAGACACGAGGTTGCTATAATTTTCCAACATTACATCCCAGTATAGGTTCTTCTGAACAGCATCCAGTAGCTGCCACTCCTCTGATGTGAAGTCCACAACCACATCCTTAAATGACAATGTTACCTGTAAAAGCATACTCGTTTCAAGTGATTTTTCACACGGTGATGTGGAAAAAATGCATATGAATTTATTATGATCATTTCCACATTACATTATATATCCAAGGACTGATGAATCTAGTTTTACCCTTACGGAAGAAACTTACAACTCATTAAACATATCCTGCCATTCAAAAAGTCAACTAATGTAACTCACCAGATTGACAGAATCAAGGATAAAAATCACATCATCATGTCAGTGGATGTAACACAAGTGAGAATACATATGTCAAAACTACCAAATGGTTAAGATTTGTACTTTTCGTTGTATGTAAATTTTACATCAAAATAAATAAAAGTACCATAAATACATATTAAACAATAAGTTAATGATATACATGCTGGGGTATTTAGGGAGCAGTTTGCTAATGTTTGCAATTTACTTTGAAATACAGCAAAAAACAAGGGAGAAAGGGATGGCTAAATGGAGAGGGAGGTTCTTCTGATATTCTGAGACTCAATTTCCAACATGGCAGGGTGACGGTTTCATCATAACAAAAAAAAGCAATTCTTGGGACACCAGCGCAGTGTCCTACAATTCAGCTCAATTCTGACATTGTCTACCTGCAGACAGCATCGGATTCCACCATGTAAGGGTTCAGTCCCACAAGACTCCCCTTCCCCTCTCCCATTTCAGATGCCAGTCACAACTCCAGATTGTCATCTGTACTTCTGATCGACTGGCTATCAATCAGAGGTTCCCACAATTTCCTCCTCAGGTTCAATTAATTTGTTAGAGCAGCTCAAAGAACTCAGAGAAACATTTTGCTTTTTAGATTACCAGTTTACCATAAAAGGATATAACACAGGAACAGCCAGATGGAAGAGATGCGTAGGGCCAGGTATGGGGAAAGGGTAGGGGCTTCCATGCACTCTCCAGGTGCACCACTCTCCCAATCTCCACTTATCCACCAACCCGGAAGCTGTCTGAACACCGTTCTTATGGGTTTTTATGGAGGCTTCATTGCACAGGCATGACTGATTAAATCACTGGCCACAGGAAACTGATTCAATCTCTTGCCCTTTTCCTATTCCCCTAGGTCAGGGGGTGTGACTGCAAGTTCCAACCCTCTAATCACATGCTTGATTCTCCTGGCAACCAGCCCTCATCCTTGGATGCTTCTAAAAGTAATTGTTCACATCACAAAAGATACTGTTATCACTCTCAACATTTAGGAAATCCCAAGGATTTTGGGAGCTATGAGCCAGGAACTGTGGACAAGACCAAATATAGATGAGAAATGTATTTTGGGGGCGCCTGGGTGGCTCAGTTGGTTAAGCGACTGCCTTCGGCTCAGGTCATGATCCTGGAGTCCCGGGATCGAGTCTCGCATCGGGCTCCCTGCTCGGCAGGGAGTCTGCTTCTCCCTCTGACCCTCCCCCCTCCCATATGCTCTCTCTCTCATTCTCTCTCTCAAATAAATAAATAAATAAATCTTTAAAAAAAAAGAAATGTATTTTGGTTGTCTGAATGACCAAATGTACATTTCTTATGACTCACAATATCACATGGGTGATAAAGCAAGTGCAGTAAAATGTTAATTACAGAATCTACCTGGTTGGTATATGAGTGTTCACTGTAAAATTCTTTCAACTTTTCTGCACATCTGAAATTTTTATAACAAAACTTCAGGAAAACACTAGAAAAAAAAGCATAAAATAAAACTTAACACCCTTTAATGATGAAAACTCTTAGCAAATTAGGAATATAAGTAATCTGCCTTAATCTGAAAAATAGTACAAAACCTAAATAATAAATAATATAAAACCTCAAAGCAAACATTACACTCAATGATGAATTATTAAAAGTTTCTGCACTGAGACAATGAGACAAGGATGCCTATCACCATTTCTATTCAAATGGTACTGAAGATCCTAGCCAATGCAATTGGGCAAGAAAAAGAAATAAGAGGCAAAAATATTAGAAAGGAAGAAATTTATCATTGATAGAGGACATGATTTTGAATGTAGAAAATCCGTAAGAATTATAAACTATTAGAATTCATAAATGAATTTCTCAATGTCACTGGCCATAGGATCAGTGTTGATAAATCAACTGTATTTCATTTTTTAAAAAAGATTTATTTATTTACTTTAGAGAGAGGGAGAGAGAGAGAGCAGGGGAAGAAGCGGAGGGAGAGGGAGAGAAGCAGACTCCCTGCTGAGAGGGGAGCCTGACACGGGGCTCAATCCCACATTCCTGAGATCATGACCTGAGCCAAAACCAAGAGTCGGACGCTCAACTGACTGAGCCACCCAGGTGCCCCAGTCAACTGTATTTCAATATACTAGTAGCCAACTACTAGAAAATGAAATTAAATAATAATACCATTCATAGTAACATCAAAACAGCAAATGCCTAGAAATAATTCTTGAAAAATTTGCAAGACCTCAATACTGAAAACCACAAAATTCTACTGAAACACATTAAAGAAAATGTGAATGAATCCAAGAAAATGCCATGTTCCTGGATTAGAAAATTCCATGATATAGGGGCATCTGGGTAGCCAATTGGTTGAGCATCTGACTCTTGGTTTTGGCTCAGGGCATGATCTCATGGGTCATAGGATAAAGGCCTGTGTTGGGCTCTGCACTCAGCAGGGAGTCTGCTTGAGATTCTCTCCCTCTGTCCCTCTCCCCACTTGCGCTCACGTGCTCACTCTTTCTTCCTCACCCCCTCTTTCTAAATAAATAAATTTTAAAAATCTTAAAAAAAGATAATTCCACAGTATAAAAATACTGATTATCCTCCAAATTGATAGAGCCAAGCAACTGGATAAAACCAATATCCTAGGAGGTGTTTTGTGGAAACTGACAAGCTGCTTCTAAAATTTTTAAGAAAATACTAAGGACCAAAGCAACAAAGCCATCTGGAGAAGGGCCTGTAAGACAGCAAGAATGTTAGCAAGAAGAACAGTGAGGAGGCAGCTGCAGCAGTCCAAGTGACCGATGTATTGTCTACGGCTGCTGTTGTGCTGTGTGGGAGAGTTGAGGAGTTGTAACAGAGACTATCTGGCCCACAAAGGCTAATCATCTTGCCCTTTACGGAAGTTTGCTGACCCCTCATCTGAGAAGCCAGATAGCTTCTCAGCTATTAACTGAAAGAAGGAAACTATGGAAGGAACAGGGTTCAGGTGAGATCAGGAACTTGGTTTGGGAAATGATTAGCTGGACACACCTGTAGAGATGTGTACCTTAGAGATGTCAGGGAGACAGTACGATATAGGAGGAGATGCTTAAGGAAGAAGTGCAGGCTGGAGATACAAAGAGGAAGCCATCACCATACCAGTGCTGCTTAAACTGTGACACTGCATGAGAACACTGAGGAGTGAGTACAAATACAAAAGATGCAAGGAATGAGCCCTGAGACACTCTGGGGATTAAGATAAGAGAATGGGAGACAAGACAAATTACAAAAAGAAGTTGAACCCTACAAGTGGCCAATAAGGCAGAAAAATCCAGAGAGCATGGCATTCTGAATACCAAATGACAAGAGTATTTTAAGGAAAAAGGAAGTACTACCAATGTTGGATGCTGCTGGAAGGTCAAGTAAAAACTGAGTGTGGTATTTAACAACATGAAGTCATTGGTGATCCTGATAAAAACCACTTGTGGAGGAAGGAGGAGATAAAAAGCAACTGCAGTGGGTTCAAATAAGAAAGGGAGGAGGAATGGTGATACTGATTTGGGGCAACTCTTTTGGTTTTTGATGAAGACCTTGTGCCTAAGTGCCAGAAAGCATTTACTGGCTGTGAGGAACTGTCTTAATGGAAAATGTACTTCAAAAAAAAAAAATGTACTTCATAAAAATGCCTGTTTCTCTTTTGATTATGGCTCCCATTGGCACCAGAGGAAAACTGGCAACTCCACTTTGAACCTAATGGTTTACATAGCAATGTTTTGACGTTAAGCACTTTGAATGACCCACCATTTGTAAATGCACCCATGCTCTACCTGGCTGCGTCTTAATCTTCTTTCTATGCCTTTTTCCCACCTGACTTTTATCATTTGTGCTTTTAATTATGTACATTCTAGAAATGTCCTCAAATCCTTTGGAAAGACAGCTCACCTGGGATTTGGTCATTTTCAGCTGCTCTTGGAAAATGACCAGTGACTCCAGCATCTGCTCAAATGACTTTTCTAGCTCTTTTCTGAGTCTTGATAAGAGTTCTCTGGTCAAGAGAACCACCAGTGCCATGACACTGCTTGTTCAGGAACCTCTACCTCCTCACATCATGGAATCTGTCTTTTCCCAGAGAGTGAGACCTGTGGATTTAAGAGGAACATTTACTTTAGATGGCATATCAACTAGAGACCCTGAATCTCTGCTTTTATTCCAGAGGACCTACCCTCACAGAGAACTCCAGGCTGGGCCTTCTGTTGACTCTGCTCAGGCTTCCGGGAACAAAAGTAACACTGAGTTTGACACCTTAAGTAGTTAGTTTAATCCAAAGGTTCTAGAAATACAATGTCCAAGGCTGAGATGCTCTTAATATTCATAAATACATTCTACACATACTTATGGATTGATAACTTCCCTAGTTATTGTTACTGGACTTGAGTGCTTGGACCCAGCAATGGTGGAAATGAGGCTGGACCCAAAATTTATTCATTTATTTTTTTAAAAAGATTTTATTTATTTGTCAGAGAGAGAGCACAAGCAGGGAGAGTGGCACGTAGTGTCTCTACTGAGCAGAGAGCCCAATTCGGGACTCAATCTCAGGACCCTGGGATCATGACCTGAGCCAAAGGCAGCCGCTTAACTGACTGAGCCACCCAGGCGCCCCTGGACCCAAAATTTAAAAGCACATGCAAGGCTTTATTGGGTCTTATGGTCAAGCACAAGGGAGGCAGCACAAAGGAAGGAATTCCTTAGGCTGACTCCCTGAGGAGAGGTCAGGGAAAGGTTTTAAAGAAACTTCGGTGGGAAAAGGGTGACACGTTAGCATGGAGAGGCAGAGATTTATTTATATCTGCACACTTAAAGGTCATGCTTCCTCATGTGTTGCATATCTAACACGTTAAATCTCCACCTTCTCCCCCCATGGTTTTTAGTATATAATGAGGGTAAAAGTCAGTGAAAGGTCAAATTTGGTAACCATTGTGTCTCAGACTAGTTTGAACTGATCTGCGCTTGCTATTTGGCTGGTGCTTTGCTCTGCAAGAAAAGTGGTAACAGTCAGCAAGGACTTTCCCAGGTGCATAGGGACTTATTTTTGAGTTTTTGACTATGTATTAAAATCTGCAACTTCAAAAGTATAGTCTATTGGGAAACATAGTAACTGGTAGAAACTGAGTTTTGAGAACAGTCCAAGAAAAAAAAAATTACAGGCAAATCTCATACACGAACACCAATGATACCATGCAAAGGAATAGTAGGTCAAATCCAGCAATGCAAAGAAAAGCTAATTTAGGATGTCATCACGGGTTTTATACCAAGAGTAGAAAGTTGATTTATTCTTATTTTTTTAGAGATTTATTTATTTATTTGAGAGAGAGAAAGAGAGCAGGGGGAGGGGAAGAAGGAGAGAGAGAGAGAATCTCAAGCAGACTCAGCACTGGGCCTGACGTGGGGCCTGATCTCACAATCCTGAGATCAAGACCTGAGCCGAAACCAAGAGTCAGATGTTTAACCAACTGCACCAGCCAGATGCCCCAGGAGTACAAAGCTGATTTAGAATCCTAGAGTCAATAAATGTAGTTCACAACAATTAAATAAGAAAAATCATGATAACAAAAAACATTTGACAAAATTCAACTTACAATGATGACTAAAACAACAAAAAGAACAAAAATCTTAGCAAAGTGGGAACTAGAAGGAAACTTTCTTAGCCCAAAAAAACAGTATTTATCAAAAAACCTACCTCAAACATCATACTTAAGAGTAAAACACTGAAAATTTTCCCAAACTGAGGTCAACAAGAAAAGGATGCCTACTAGCAGTATTTCCATTCTTCATTATATTGATTGTCCTGGCCAGGAAAAAACAAGGAAAAGGAAAACAAACAAACAAACCCTGTAAGGATAGAAAAGATGGAACAGAAATGCAGTAAGTTGCTTTTGATAGGGTTGTTTACAAAGAAAAATTCAAAGACTCCTCAAACATATTAGTAAAACTAACAAAGTTATATAACATAGCTAGATACAAAATCAATATATAAAGTTTAATGCATTTCTATGTAGTAACAAGAGCAATTAAAAATAGTTACTAAAAAAAATTTAACCATTTTTTAAAAAGTGTGAAAAATAAGCCCACAGAATGTGAGAACATCTGCAACATGTATCACCAATCAGGACTCATATATAGAAAATATAAAGAACTAACAAATCAATTTTTAAACAATGGGAAGATATGAGGCATCTGGCTGGCTCAGTTGGTAGGGCATGCAACTTGACCTCAGGGTTGTAAGTTCGAGCCCCACGTTGGGTGTAGAGATTACTTACAAATAAAATCTTAAAAAAATAAGGGGTACCTGGGTGGCTCAGTCGGTTGAGCGTCTGCCTTTGGCTCACGTCATGATCTCAGGGTCCTGGGATCAAGCCCTGCGCCAGGCTCCTTGCTCAGTGGGGAGTCTGCTTCTCCCTCTCCTTCTGCCCCTCTCTCTGCTCATGCCCTCTCTCTCTCTCTCTCAAATAAATGACATCGTTAAAAAATATATTAAAATTAAAAATGGGCAGATAACCCAACAAAAATTGGGCAAAAAAATTTGAAGAGGCATGTTATACAAATGAAATCCAATGTCCTTGAAACATAATAAAAGGGGCCCAGTCCTACTGATAATAAAGAAGATGTAAATTAAAACTACAGTGAGATACTACCACAATCCCAGTAGATGGACCAAAAGCAAAAGATCTGAAAATACAGGGGGCTGGCAAGGATTTAGAGCAAAAGGAGCTTCCACACGCTGTTGACAGGGGTGCAAATTAGAAGCGCTCCTTCAGGGAAAACATGGTGTTAGCTAGTGAAGTTATTGTTATGATCAAGCAACAAGTAAACATCTCAGAAAAACTTATGGAGACTTGCAAACCAGGATATGTATACTAGAATGTTCACAACAGCACAGTGTATAATAACCAAACATGAGAAACAATTCCAATGTCCATCCACAGTAAAATGGAAAAAAATAAACTGTGCCATATTAATAATATGAATGAATGAAATAATAAGAAACTAAAGATACATGTAACATAGATGAAGCTCATAAACATAATGTTGAAGAAAGAGGCAAGACACACAAAAATATAGCATGTAACTGTATAAACTGAAAGAAAACAAGAGAAACAGGTAAAAGTGCAACCGTCACCCACTGTTCTAGCTCCTCTACATAGATTTTACTTAATGTTCACAACCCTCGAGTCACTATGAATTTAGTTTACACAAATGAGAAACTGGACACTCAGAGAATTTAGGTAACTTTCCCAATGCTCTAGCTAGTGGTATAATTGAGATACAAGCCAAGACTTTAAAAATCCACATTCTTTCCACTAAAATAATTTGAAGATTTTGTGACTGCTTTCCTAAAAAAATCTCGAGAGAGAAAAAAAAAAACAGAAAATGATGCATAATAATGAAAATTCAGCAATGGGCCCAGATAGATTTTTTAAAAAGATTTATTTATTTATTTTTGAGAGAGACAGAGAGAGAGTGCAAGTGGGAGTGGGAGAGGGGCACAGGGAGAGAATCCTCAAGCAGACTCCCCACTGAGGGTGGAGGCAGATGAGGAGCTCAATCCCAGGACCCTGGGATCATGACCTGAGCTGAAGGCAGATGTTTAACGGACTGAGCCACCCAGGCACCCCAAGATAGGTATTTTAATTGCTTTTCTTTACATCAAAATTTGAAACAAAAGTTTAAATGGCAAAAAAGAAACACTTGCAATAGCAGTAAAAATTATTAAAGACAAGATAAATATCCAGAACCTATATAATAAAACCCGAAAATTTTCTTGAGGAGCTGAAGAGACCAATCTGTATTAAGATAAAAGTACAGATTGTTCTTCCTAAATTTATGTATAGTTTTAATGTGACACCAGGCAAAATTCCATAGTATATTCACTTGATGAAATACTAAAAGTATTTTTTTAACTTTTAAAAAAAGTATTTTAGGGGCGCCTGGTCGGCTCAGTCGATTAAGCGTCTGCCTTCGGCTCAGGTCATGATCCCAGGGCCCTGGGATCGAGTCCCGCATCGGGCTCCCTGCTCAGTGGGAAGCCTGTTTCTGCCTCTCCCTCTGCTGTTCCCCCCGTTTGTGTGCTTTCTCTCTCTCTCTGTCAAATAAATAAATAAAATCTTAAAAAAATCTATTAAAAGCATTTTAAAAAGAATATGGGAATGTATATATGATAAAGTCAGTTTTAAGAAGTTATTCAATTAATAACTTTAAAAGGCATAAAAAGCCTAAAATAAAGGGGCTTCTGGATGGCTCAGTCGTTTAGCATCTGACGCTTGATTCTGCTCAGGTCATGATCTCATGGGTCCTGAAATCGAGCCCCAAATCCCGCCGGCACTCAGTGGGGAGTCTGCTTGAGAGTCTCTCTCTACTTCTCCCTCTGCCCCTCCCCCGACTTGAGCGGTCTCTCTCTCTCTCAAATCTTTTCTAAAAGCCTAAAATAAAAAACATAAGGAAAAGTTAACAACTGTTATCTCTAGGTAGCATATTTGGGGGAAACTGGCTTGTTTCTCACCACCTGTTTCATGATCGACCAGAAAAGAAACAACGCAAATGAGATTTAAAAAAACCAAGGACAAAAGGCAGAAGCCACACCTTTCATAACACATCTTCTGCAGATTAATTTAATCTAGTCACTTAAAAGTATTTTCATTTTTCACTGAACGGATAAGAGAGTATGAGTTGGGGTCAAAGGGGAGTCGAAACAGGCCTTGCGCAGGTGATTGGGTATGATGGACCCAACTGTGTGTCGGCTACGAGAATCGTACCCCAGAAAGCCTTTTCCCATTTTCCGAGGCGGTGGAGTCAAATTACCGAAAACCCCCTGCCCATCAAGACCTCCCCCAATTCACCACACTTCTCAGACCTGTGCACAACCCCGACAAGCTACTCAACCACAAACACAAATGAGGATCTCCAACCGCTCACGCCCACACACTGCTATCTTATCCTGAAGCAAGTCACCCCATCCAGGGACCCACCACACTAAGGTTACCGGGCTCACACAGCCAACCAAACACTGACCACCAGAAGTCCCCGAGGAGTGAATCCCTGGCCTCGCTGACCCGCTCCCGCGACCCTGCTCTCACACCCAAGCCACCCCTCCAGGCACTCATCACAGACGCCCCAGCCCACCGCCGAACGCCAGCCGCCTCCAGGCTGCCTTCATCAGTTAGGGATCCCACCACCCGCCCCGAGCACTCACCAGGCGCCGCACCTCAGGCGAACAGGAAGTTTAAAAGGACGGCACACACCACTTCCGCTTCCCGTCCGGCCCAGCGCCGACCGCTTCTCTCGCTCACTCCCAAGCAGGTGGAAGGGCCGCATCCTTCCGAAGACTCGAATTCTGCACCCTTGACGCCTGGCGAGTAATAACGGCCCCTCGCACTGATCGGCTTCACAGTGGGAGTGGTCGTCTTGAAATAAGCCTCCGCCGGCTTCTCCCGCTCTCACACTCACTTCCTCCCGAAAGCCTTTCCGCGCCGGGACCGCTACGCATGCTCAGTAGCGCGTGCGACGCGCTGCCCCTCCGGGGGCCGGTACGCATGCTCAGTAGCGCGTGCGACGCGCTGCCCCTCCGGGGGCCGGAACGCATGCTCAGTAGCGCGTGCGACGCGCTGCCCCTCCGGGGGCCGGTACGCATGCTCAGTAGCGCGGCCCACCCGGCGCGCCTCCCCGGCGGCCGACGGGTTACCTGCAGCCGGAGAGATGGTTGGTCTTGCACCAGACCGCCGAATCCAGGGCGACCTCTGATGAAGGGCATCGTGCTCTGCGCGGGGCACAGTAGACACGTGCATTGACGAGAAGTAACTCTAGGGTATTTGGAAGTAGAGGTCGTGGAAGAGGAGGCACCAGGGCTGGTAGAACCGGGAAGCCAACCGTGAAGACAGGTTGCGTGCCTGACGGTGAGGAAGAGGGACGGATGGCGGCCAGGGGGAGCTTCCCCCCCGGGGGCGCCGGCCAGAGCTCAGCGGCGCGGGGCTTTCCAGGTGCCCGAGGGCCGGGCCACAGCCGGAGAAGGGTCGGACGGGGTACACCGTTGCCAATCCTAAACCTAGAAGAAGTGCAGAGGAGAGCTGCTGCATTTCTGGAAGCATCTGGTGGGCTCTGCAGATCAAACGAACCGGCCCTACTCCAAACTCCAATCTGTTACACATCCTGGGAAATCAAAAGGCTAAAGTTATATCACCCAAAAAAAAAAAGCATACTTCACCTGAACGCCTCCAAACTATCTGCGGGTTGGAGAGGTCACATAAAGACCTTGCTTTTGAGTTCCTCTTCGAAGACACAGCAGAAGAGGACTTTTGTGATATCCCAAGGACAAAGTGGAGACCCAGACTCAAACGGGACGAGTCATGTTAATGTGACCTGTTGTCAGGCTGCAGCAAAATGTCCTGGTGTACACTTTTTTAAATTTTAAGATTTTATTTATTTGAGAGAGACAGAGATAACGACAGAGATAGTGAGAGAGCAGGAGTAGGGAAGAGAGGGAGAAGCAGGCTCCCTGCAGGGAGCCCGACCGGGTGCTCGATCCCAGGACCCTGAGATCCTGACCTGAGCCGAATGCAGACGTTTAAGGCCTGAGCCACCCAGCCGCCCCTTGTGTACACTTTTATGGCTCTTATCACTTAGGAAACCCCCAGTGTTTTAATTTCCACTATTTAATTTCTTAGGTTTGGTAATAATGTCATGAATATTATGCAGGGGATGCATGATAATATACAAGTAAGGTGTCATGGTATCTTTAATTTCAGATGATTTTGAAAAAATAAATAGGTAGATAACTAAATGGAAAACAGGTACATAACAAAATGGTTAAATTTGTTGAATCTATTTTGTAGGTACATAGGGACCATTATTATTTAGATTTTCAACCTTTTTATACTTAATGATTAGATGGCAAAGTTGGAAAAATAATTATTTCTAAATAAAATATTTAGAATTGTTTCCTAATTTCCAAAGTTATAGATTCCTAGCTAATTTTTGTCATTGACTTCTGTTTGTGAGCTTAACAGAACCCGATTGCACATTATTTAGTTCAAACTTTGAAATTTGTTGAAATCTGCTTTATAGCTCAGAACATGGCAAACATGGTAAACTTTGAAGTGCTTGAAAATTCTGTGCATTTTGAGGATGTTTTATATAATACCTCCATTATACTTATTTTTATGTAGTATGTTCAAAACTTATTTTTACAAACATTTTATCAGTTTATTCTGTAATATACTGGTATTAAAGGATTAAAATCTCTGATTGTAAATTTGTCTCTATAAATCTTATATTTTTACTTAATTTGAGTCCCTGTTTGATGTATGAATTCAGCATTTCTTCCCATGACTAGTGACTGTCCCCTTAGAGATTATTTTTTTCTGATATTTAGTTGTACTAGTTTTGTCATGTTTAGTATTTGCATGAGATGCTTTTTCGTAAAATCCATGTTTTATGTGGTTATTTCATTTTAAAAAAACAGTATTTTAATTTTATCAAGTCTGACAATAACAAGTCTGTATATTAACCAGAGCATTTAATTCATTCACGTTTAACTTACTGACAAATTTTTGTTTGATCCTACCTCTTTCTATTTGGGTACTTACTCTGTTTCTTTATTAAACTCTACTTTTTAGCCTTCTTTTGGGTTCGTGATGATTTTGGGTTTTTAATCATTCTATTTTTGCTCTTTATCTTTGCCTTTGACTAGTTTGGAAGATACATACCCTGCTCCTATTCCCTTAATGATTACTTTATTTTCCTTAATGATTGAACGTGCATCCTTACCATAATAACATGCATTCTTAACACTCAAAAGTTAACAACTTTATACTTCTTTAGGAAAATAGAAAGTACTTTAGAACACTTTAATACAGGATACCTCTTGCAATTTACATGCTGCTGTTGTCATGTAGTTCAAGTCTATGTAATTCTTAAAATGATAGGATTATTTTTGCCTATCGTCTTTATTGAAGTTTACTACACTTTGACTATAATTACCTCACAGCAACAGAGTAAATTAATGTCAATAGAGTGAATTAACTTTTATTAATATGTATTTTAATTACTATTAATTATAGTTATTAGTTGCTGTGCTGCCTTACCAAAGGATTATGAGGTCCCTCATAAACAGATATAGTCTGTGCTCACTTCCTTTTTCTGTTTGGGTTAGCCTGTTGGTAGTACAAGACATTCCCCTGTGCATCTGCTGTTTTCATTTCTTTGAAAATAGCAGCTGCTTCCAGTTTTTCAGAACTCAGGGACAGAAGACGTGTGATTACTCATCACCCTTAAATCTCAATAGTTTTTAAAGAGATTTTTAAGTAATCTCTACATCCAATGTGGGACTGACACAACCCCAAGATCAAGAGTCACATGCTCAGGGCGCCTGGGTGGCTTAGTTGGTTAAGCATCTGCCTTTGGCTCAGGTCATGTTCCAAGAGTCCTGGGATCGAGCCCCACGTTGGGCTCCCTGCTCAGTGAGGACCCTGCTTCTCTCTCCGCTCCTTCCCCGGCTCATGCTCTCTCTCTCAAATAAATAAATAAAATCTTAAAAAAAAAAAAAAAAAGTCACATGTTCCACTGACTGAGCCAGCCAGGTGCCCCAAATCTCACTATTTTTAATGCATTTATTTTTTCTGAGTGACAACCAGAAGACAATTTGTTTCAAAAAATTTATTATTCCAAAGGGCTAAAACTATTACCAGACCCACTATGTTATACCAGTAAAGAATTTTTAAAAAGGTCTTAATCTTAAGCCTAATTACTTCCCTTGCAATTTATATATTAAAAAATGTACAATGTTGGCATTTCTTGATGGATACTACACATTACAAACAATTTTGTGGTATACAACTTTCTTTCATGATCTTATGAAACCTGAAAATTACTATATACATGTGCTACAAAAATACTCAGACACAAAACAAATACATTCATCTGGGACCATTCTTAACTTACTGTTTTGACTATCCAATATATTCAAATATGAAACAAAGTGTCCTTTGGCATACAGAAGTTATTTGCTCTTTCTGACTACTTCATGTTATATTTTCCATAAATAAATGTCAATGTGACAGGAACGAAATTTCTGTTATAAAGTTTATATGTAAGCAACCTTTCCCAGCATCATTACACCACACTAATTCTTAAGTGTTATCTGATGCATTGTAAGTTTAGACTTCATGCCAGAGGCATTCCTCATCGCAAGTCTTCAGTCTTCTATTTTCTTTGGTGTGATCATTTGTTTGGAAAGCATTCCAGATTTCACATTTGTGAGTTTTTTTTTTTTTTTCCCTCGGTGAAAACTATTAGAGGATGACCCATCAAAAACATTTGTTGCACTCAGGTTCCACTTCTGTGTGATGTATAACAGGATTTCACGTGTCAAGAAAAGATTTTGACTTTTCACCTCATTCATATGCCTTTCCCCAATGAAATGAGGCTACACTAGTGGTAGATAATTTTCTTATATTCACTGCACTTAAAAGATCTCTCTCCTGGATAAGTTTTCTGAAACTGACACCGACCAAAAGTATCCTAACTTTCACAGCATTCATAGGGTGTGTCTTGTGTGATTTCTCTTGTATTCAGTGAGATGTGACATCTCACTAAAGTCTTTACAGTGCTCACTGTGTTCCTGAAATTTCTTTCCTGTATGAATTTCCTCATGTGAGGTGAGGAAGAACTTAACAGAGAACGTTTTCCCACACTCATTACACTGATAAGGTTTCTGTCCTGCGTGACTTCTCTGATGGACACTGAGGTATGATTTCTCAAAAAAGGCTTTTCCACACTGAGTGCACTGATATGGTTTCTCTCCTGTGTGGCGTCTCTGATGTCTAATGAGCTGGGACTTCTGGTTGAAGATCTGACCACATGGAACACATCCATAGGGTTTCTCTCCAGTATGGCACCGTTGATGGATAATAAGATGGCTTTTTTGGCGGAAAGCTTTTCCACATTCATTGCATCCATGGGGTTTCTCTCCTGTATGAATCAACTGATGTCTACTGAGCATTGCCATACTGCTAAAGGCTTTTTGGCATTCAAGACATACAAAGGGTTTTTCTCCTGTATGTGTTCTCTGATGAACAATGAGCATTGCCTTTCGTATGAAAGCTTTTCCACATTCACTGCATTCATAGGGTTTCTCTCCCGTATGAGTTCGCTGATGGACAATGAGATGTGACTTGTCTATAAAAGATTTTCCACATTCACTGCATTCATAAGGCTTCTCTCCTGTATGAATTCTCTGATGTGTTATGAGGGATGACTTTTTATTAAAGGCTTTCCCACATTCCTTGCATTCATAAGGTTTCTCTCCTGTGTGAGTTCTTCGATGAACAATAAGCTGTGAATTGTCTATAAAAGCTTTTCCACATTCACTGCACTCATAAGGCTTCTCTCCCGTATGGATTCTCTGATGTGTTATGAAGTGTGACTTTTTATTGAAGGCTTTCCCACATTCCTTGCATTCATGAGGTTTTCTTCCTGTATGATTTCTCTGATGTACAATAAGCTGTGATGTGCATACAAAAGCTTTTCCACACTCACTGCATTCATAAGGTTTCTCTCCTCTATGAATTCTCTGATGTGTCAGGAGATGCGAGTTTTTATTGAAGGCTTTCCCACATTCCTTGCATTCGTACGATTTTTCTCCTGTATGAGTTCGCTGGTGAACAACAAGCTGAGACTTACTACAGAAGGTCTTCTCACATTCTCTACATCCATAGGGTCTATCTCCTGTATGAGTTCTTTGATGGATAATCAGGTTTGACTTCTGCATAAAACTTTTCCCACAGTCACTACACTCAAAAGGTTTCTCTCCTGTATGCGTTCTGCAATGCAATCTGAGCTTTGTCTTCTCCCTGTAAGCTTTTCCACACTCTTTGCACTCATAGGGTTTCTCTCCTGTATGAGTCCTGTGGTGTAGAATGAGATGATACTTTGTTCTGAAAGATTTTGGACACTGAATACATCCATAAGGTTTCTCTCCTGTATGAGTTCTCTGGTGTAGAGTGAGATGACATTTTGTACTGAAAGCTTTCTGACATTCAGGGCATCTGTACGGCTTCTCTCCTGTATGAGTTCTCTGGTGTATTATGAGCTTTGACTTATACCTGAAGGATTTTGGACACTCACTACATTCATAAGGTTTCCCTTCTGTGTGAATTCTATGATGTCTTTTAAGATTTTTCACCATGCTGAAAGTCTTCACACAGAAATTATGTTCACTGTACTGGGCCTGAGTATGGCAGGTTTCATGTAGAGTATGGAAAAATGGTTTCCCATGGCTGTTTAATTCAACAGAAGTCATTTCTGCATAGTTTTTACTCTGAAATTTTGAATCTGACTTTTGTTTCAAACGTATTCCTTTTGAGAAACATTGAAGGGGTCTTTCTACAAAAGAAACAAAGTTTTTGCTCAGAGAAAATATTTTTCCCAATGCATTGTTTTCATTATTCCCCTCCACAGATTCATCCTTCTCAATATTTTCCTGATACTAACCCTAAACTTGCCACATTACTTCTAGGGGAAAAAAATCAATGAATCCTACCATTATGAAATTGGGTGGGGGGGGGGATGGAATCTCAAGTCAATATCCAAAGAGAATGGAGAAAGTGATACAGCAGGTGCACAATGTTAAGTCAGAGGTATTCAATAAGAGAAACAGTAAGTAATGAACTGAAGACATGGTATCCTCAAACTCTGGAGGGAATCAATGAATATCTGAAAGCATAATAGAAAAGCTATGTGAATATGGATAAGATGTGGGGAAGGCAGCCTGTGTCTCACGACCTGCAAAAGAACAACTAAGCCAAAAAGGAAAGACCAAATGAAACAGGCCAAGATCTGACCCCGAGTAGATAAAAGGAGGTACACCTTCTGCTAGGCGGCTAGCATATGAATCATATATGGTGAGAGAAGGAAGCACCATTCACACTGATGACCTCTTTTCACTTGCTCTAAGTCACCTCTTAAGGTTCAGACACTATGAGAAAAAATATTAAAATAACAAGGGCCCAACACACCGATGATCAACTGTCACTTGGCTTCCACTAACTCCCACTGGACTGGTGTACTCACCGGGACTACACTGACTTGGGAATTCTCTCTCTAGCATTCCTTGTTCTCCTTTCTCCAAGGGGACCGTTGCTTCTGGCCTAGTGGCTTGATAACCTGTCAAGAGGCAATCCCAGAGAACTGAGCAGTGTTAGGGCCTATGATGAAAAATTCCATTTCAGGGAATCTCAGCAAAATGGAAACTTTTTCATTCAGAAAATGAAAGTAAGTACCATCACTATTTGGTCATAAAATAAGTTCTACCACCATACAACTCCAAAATCAGTAAGGATATCAGAGTACCCATAAATTATGTCAATGGGGAAAAAAAACCAGGCAATTAATGGGCTCATGCTGAGATATTTAGGAAAGTTGTCTTTACCCAAAGACATTAGGTTGCTATAATTTTCCAACATCACATCCCGGTAGAGGTTCCTCTGAACAGTATCTAGTAGCTGCCATTCTTCCCAGGTGAAATCCACAGCCACATCACTGAATGACAACAAGCCCTGTAATAACATAATCCTTTTTAATCTAGAGTTAATATAATGGAATAAAATATAGAAGATATATAGGATATTATTCTGATTATTTTTACTATAGAAATTTATAAACAAGTTATTTCTTTATATCTAGTTTTGATTTATACTTTGTGCACTAATAAATCCATTAAAACAATCCTTTCTGCATTTTTTAAAAAAAAGATTTATTTGAGAGAGAGAATCAAAGGAGGGGCAGAGGGAGAGGGAGAGAGAGAATTTCAAGCAGACTCGCCACTGAGCACAGAGTCTGATGCGGGACTCTATCTCATAGCCCTGAGCTGAAACCAAGAGTTGGATGCTTAACTGACTGAGCCACCCAGGCACCCCTCCTTTCTGCAGTCTTCATTCACTTCGTCACTCATTCATTCACCCAATGTAAAATGTTAAAACTTTACCTAGGGGCGCCTGGGTGGCTCAGTCTTTAAGCGTCTGCCTTCAGATCAGGTCATGATCCCAGAGTCCTGGGATCGAGCCCCGCATCGGGCTCCCTTCTCAGCAGGAAGCCTGCTTCTCCCTCTCCCACTCCCCGCTTGTGTTCCCTCTCTCGCTGTCAATTAAATTTTAAAAATCTTAAAAAAAAAAACAACAAAACACTTCACCTAAAAACCATCTGCAACCGACCTTAGGAGCATTTGATGTTTTTTTGGTTTTTTTTCTCCCTAAGATTTTATTTATTTATAAAAGAGAGAGCACGAGCTGTCGGAGGGGCAGAGGGAGAGGGAGAAGCAGACTCCCCGCTGAGCAGGGAACCCGACGTGGGGTTCAATCCCAGGACCCAGATCATGACCTGAGCCAAAGTCAGCCACTTAACCAACTAGGCCACCCAGGCGCCCCAGGAGCATTTAATGTTACCTACTATACATTGCAATAAAAAAGGAAACAAAGCATAGTCCTGACTTCAGGTAGCTTCTGATCTTGCAGAGTGGCAAGTACACTCCTTTACAGAGTTCATATACGGCAAGACATTATGGTTTAACAAGGGTTACAACAGATGTATACTCAAGTTAAAATATGGGCACAAGTAGGTGAGGAACTAATAGTTCTGAAGAAGAGGTCAAGCTGGAAGAGGTGCAGCACATTTAGTGGTGTGTTCCACAGTAAGTGCTGGAAGACATGGGAGCTGTGGGTCTTCCAGAGGAAGCATGTGTTAAAAACGTTAAATACCAGGCTGGGTTCAAGGAACTGCAAGAAGTTCAATAGGGTACAGGCAGCAACAGAACTTGGAGTAAGTGTACACATTTCGTGCAGACACTTGGTAGATGCTACAGTGTTTTTCGTATACAAAAGTATGTTATGCTCAGAACTGCCTTTTAGAAATTGTGCTACATATTAAATCATGATAGTCATAAAAGCAAAAACAGAGCTCTTACTATGTGCTGTATATTGTTCTAAACACTTTACATATGTTCACACAATGATCTACACAAAGACCCTTAGGTAAAAATTACTCTTCTCTTTGTAGCTAAGAAGAGATTTTTAAAGTTTTCTAGCTATGCCTTTTATATCTCCCACATTTCCTTAGGAAGATGACCATTCACTGGGTCCATACTCTGGAGAAAAACAGAAGAGGAAGACCCATCAAAGACACTTCTTCACATTTAATCTCTGGGAAATATTTACTCAGAAAGGCCATGTGCCTCCTCCTTATATACAAAGTAAATCTTATAACATGTTTTTCTTCTTCTGTGATGGTTTCCAGTATTACCACAGAAATGTCTGCAACTCAGCTCTGGATCCTGCCACCTATGTGGCAGTGTTCCAATTGTTAGCACCTGGCAACATGAGATATACAGGTTAAGACAGTACTCCCTTCCTGACTGGCTACTCCAGATCATTATTGTTTCCCAGTCGAAGCACATTTCTCCCAGCTGCAACAGATTTACATATATCATTCACTTTGATTGTATACATTTGTTAAATTGTTAACTATAGTTGCCACACGATGTTACATTAGTTTCAGGTGTACAATATAGTGATTCAACAAGTCTATAGTCATGCTGACCACAAATGTAGCTACCATCTGTCACCATACAACACTATTACAATATCATTGATTATATTTCCTATGTTGTATCTTTTATTTATTTTTTAAAAGATTTTATTTATTTATTTGAGAGAGAGAATGAGAGAGAGAGAGCATGAGATGGGGGAGGGTCAAAGGGAGAAGCAGACTCCCCACTGAGCAGGGAGCCCGATGCGGGACTCGATCCCGGGACTCCAGGATCATGACCTGAGCCGAAGGCAGTTGCTTAACCAACTGAGCCACCCAGGTACCCCCTATGTTGTATCTTTTAGTACCATGGTTCATTCATTCCATAATTGGAAGCCTGTATCTTCCACTCCCCTTCACCCATTTTGCCCATCCCCCCACCGCCTTACCAACTCTGGCATCCATCAGATTGTATACATTTTTATAAACATCTAGAAATCTGGGAAATAAACAGCTCACCTGGGACTTGGTCATTTTCAGCATTCAGGTGTCTCATCAAGGGTATCTTCAGCAAGGATGAACTTCTAGACTTGAGATCTACTTTGTCCTTTATAGGAAGTGCCTCATTCTAGGAAGCCAGCATCTAAGGATTCAAGGAAAGATTTGTTTGGCATGGAAATAATAACAAAAGCAGGTTCCTATATATACAAGGAACTGTTTTAAGCATTTCTTTTCTCATTTAACCCTCACAATCCTATGGGGTAGACTGTAATTATTCCATTTCAGAGAAAACCAAGAAAGGAAAGGTCAGGCACCTAGCTAAAAGCCACACAGTAATGGGTGGACCAAGGATTAAAACACAAACCCTCGGAATTGATAGAATCTCTGATTCCAGGGAAAATTACCAAATTATGAACTATCCTTTCATCTTAACCAACTTAAAAAAAAAAAGGAAACATGTCTAAAACAACAATTTTCTCACACAGAAGTCAGAGGAGAAGGGAAACAAGGTGAGACCCTTATGTGCCATAGCTCACTGCCTGGAGACTTTCTAGGCCACAGCACAGGGAGAAGGAACCCGAAGAATCTAGCAGTGTTGCTGAGTTAATGATACAGAATTCAGAGTCTGAGGAAGAAAAGATGACTAACACTTGCCAGGCAGTAAACCAGAGAAGAGAGGGAAAACTCACTCTGGTTCCTTTGAGTCTCTGGCTCAGCACTAAAGAGCTGTTCGGAAACTACCAAGACCACTGGAAAGGAGCAGGTGGAACAATTCCTAGCGCTCACACAAGATCAGGAACAGTTAAGCGTTCCCACTAACCTGGGTGGAAAGACCTTCTAATATGCCTGGTCTCATGCAATGCAGAGGTCTCAGGAGAATATTATCTCAGAAATGGGGACAAAACAATCCTAGACAAATGACTCTTTTGGCATCACCTAATAAAGCTTAAAAGAAAGCCTCCAATGAATCAAACTGTTTCAAAGTAACTTGGTTACATCCCAGAACCAACCTCAAAAGTAGTTAAAGAAATTAAAAGAAAATCCTTCAAACAAAATGAAACTCACAATATATGACATCCAATCAAAAATTACCAGACATGCACAGAAGCAAGGAAATATGACCCATAGCTAGGCGGAAAAAATCAAGCAAGAGAAACAGACAAAAATGGCTAAAGGTAGAGACCTGGTGGACCAGTACACCAAAAATGCTATTATATATACTCCATATATTCAACAAGTTAGAGACAAGCATGAGCATGATAAAAAATAATAAAATGTTTAACAAACACTATTGAAACAATAGGATATTCATGTTTACCCCATACCAAAATTAACTCAATAGATTATAGATTTAAGAATTGAAACTGTTGGGGTGCCTGGGTGGCTCAGATGGTTAAGCATCTGCCTTCGGCTCAGGTCATGATCCCAGGGTCCTGGGATCGAGCCCCACGTCGGGCTCCTGGCTCAGCGGGGAGCCTGCTTCTCCTCCTCCCTCTGCCTCTCTCCCTGCTCATGCTCTCTCTCTCCCTCTCTGTATCTCTGTGTCTCAAGTGAATAAATAAAATCTTAAAAAAAAAAAAAAGAAAAGAAAAGAAAGAAAGAATTGAAACTGTTGGGGGCGCCTGGGTGGCTCAGTTGGTTAAGCGACTGCCTTTGGCTCAGGTCATGATCCTGGAGTCCCGGGATCGAGTCCCGCATCGGGCTCCCTGCTCGGCAGGGGGTCTGCTTCTCCCTCTGACCCTCCTCCCTCTCATGCTCTCTATCTCATTCTCTCTCTCAAATAAATAAATAAAATCTTAAAAAAAAATAAAAATAAATAAAATAAAAAAAAAAAAAAGGAATTGAAACTGTTGGGGTGCCTGGTGGGCTCGGTCAGTAGAGCAGGTGATTGTTGATCTTGGGGTTGTGAGTTCAAGCCCCACGTTAGATGTAGAGATTACTTAAAAAAAGAAACAGTGAAACTTCTAGAAGAAAGCACAGAAAAACTTTAAGGGACCTTGGATTAGGCAAAGATTTCTTGAAAGGGCACAAAACGCACAATGAAAGAAAAAAAAACTGATAAATTAGGCATCCTCAGTACTAAAATTTTTGATATTCAAAAGACACTTTGTAGGGGCGCCTGGGTGGCTCTGTCGTTAAGTGTCTGCCTTCGGCTCAGGTCGTGGTCCCAGGGTCCTGGGATCGAGCAGGAAGCCTGCTTCTCCCTCCCCCGCTCCCCCTGCTTGTGTTCCCTCTCTCACTGTCTCTCTCTCTCTGTTAAATAAATAAATAAAATCTTAAAAAAAAAAAGACACTTGTAAAATGAAGGATCAAGCTAGAGGCTAGAGTAAAATATTAACAAAATGCATACCTGATGGGGCGCCTGGGTGGCTTAGTCCTTAAGCGTCTGCCTTCAGCTCAGGTCATGATCCCAGGGTCCTGGGATTGAGCCCCGCACCGGGCTCCCTGCTCGGTGGGAAGCCTGCTTCTCCCTCCCCCACTCCCCTTGCTTGTATTCCCTCTCTCACTGTGTCTCTCTCTGTCAAATAAATAAATAAAATCTTTAAAAAAAAAAATGCATACCTGACTAAAAGACTTCTATCTAAAAAATAAAAAGAGGGCGCCTGGGTGGCTCAGTTGGTTAAGCGACTGCCTTCGGCTCAGGTCATGATCCTGGAGTCCCGGGATCGAGTCCCGCATCGGGCTCCCTGCTCGGCGGGGAGTCTGCTTCTCTCTCTGGCCCTCCCCCCTCTCATGTGCTCTCTCTCATTCTCTCTCTCTCAAATAAATGGGTAAAATCTTAAAAAAATAAAAAATAAAAAGAACTTTTCCAACTTCACAAAAGAGACAATCTAGTAAAAAAGAAATAAAAGTTTAAACAGACATTTCCCTCTCCAAAAGTAGAGAGATGGCTAATAAAAACACAAAAAGCTGCTTTAGGTTACACAACAAAAGCAAATTAAAACCTAAATAAAATATTGCTACAAACCCATTAGAATGGCAGTAATTTAATCTATCTATCTATCTATCTACTCTAGGTCCAACTTGGGGCTCAAACTGACAACCCTAAGATCAAGAGTCCGTGCTCCACCAATTGAGCCAGCCAGGTGCCCCAGAATGGCTATAATTTAAAAGACCGAAATTACTAAGTACTGACTAGGATGTAAAGAAGAAGAACTCTCCTGCACTGCTGGTAAAAATATAACATGGTACAGCCACTTGGACTTGTACATGAATGCATACTGCAGCTTTATTCAGAATATCCAAAACCGACCCCCAAAATCCAAAACATCCATCAACTGGGGAATGAACATGTTGCAGCATATCTGTGCCACCGATTATTACTCAGCAGCGGAGAGGAATACACTCATGATAAATGCAAAATCATGGATGAAGATGAAAAGCATTATTCTAAGCGACTGACAGAGTAGGCAGTTAGCTAGATATAAGCGTGGAACAAGTGATTTCTGATTGTAAAAGGGAGGAGGCCAAGCTCCAAACACCTGGGAAAGGCCCCATGGGATATGCCTGCATTCTTCCCTATGACCACTGCCCTACAGTAACCTGGAGCTTTATTATAATACATTTACACTGTGGTTTTAACCCCCTCCCCAGAGAATGGCTGCCATGACAGTTCCGACAAGGACCATATGAGGCCAAAAATTCCTCCAGTAGATGGAGTCCCTTAGATGACTGGCTGCAACCTCAGTCAGAAACCACCCTACCTATGACCCATAACCTATCCAAACACAAAAAGAAAAAACAACCCTGACCCAGGGTGCAGCTGCAACCTCTGGGCCTGCTCGCTCTCCCATCTCAAGAATGTACTTTTGCTTAAACTGCTATTAAACCTTTGCTTGCTTAAGAGTTTGGCTCTGAATTCTTTCTTGGCGGAACCCAAGACCTGAGGCCAGGGAATGGGACTCCCGCTGACACAACTAGTTACTGTATAACTCAGTTTATATGAGGTATTAGAATACATGTAACTATAGAAAGCACATAAATGATCACGAGGTAACAGAGGATGGAAATATGGTCTCAAATGGAAAGGGGACACCAGGGAACTTTTGGGGTTGATGCAAAAGTTCTATGTATTGATTCAAGAAGAGGTTACACGTTGGTGTACCTTTGACAAACTCATCAAATTTGTACATGAAGAACTGGTAAGAGTTACTGTAGGTAAATTATACCTCAATTAAGCTAAACTTGCCTACAAAAAGCAAAACAAATACAGGCTATCTGCCTCTGACACACACTTTGTGTGTCCTTAAACTCTGCAATGAAGTCTCAACTGAAATCTCAAATACATATCTCTTGTTGAGACTTCATCTTCACAAAAAACTCAGCTGGTCTCTTACATACTCTAAACAGTGCTGACTGTTAAAGAATTAACTCTGGCTATGAAAAATAAATTTAACAGAGAGTAATCTAGAGATGCCAGGACACCCTAGAAATATATTAACACAGCTTCATATTCTCAATATCACACTGCTGAGAACTCTGAAGGAAAATGCAACTCTGTGTCTTAGGCTATAGGACAACTGAAGGAAACAGTACTGGATTTCAAGGATAATATGAGAAAGACATTTATAGGCCAATTGCATTTATTAAATTAGCTATAAAAAGCCTAAATAAGGGGCTGGTTGGTTAAGCAACTGCCTTCGGCTCAGGTCATGATCCCGGAGTCCCGGGATCGAGTCCCGCATCAGGCTCCCTGCTCAGCAGGGAGTCTGCTTCTCCCTCTGACCCTCCTCCCTCTCATGCTCTCTGTCTCTCATTCTCTCTCTCGCAAATAAATAAAATCGTAAAAAAAAAAAAAAAAAAAAAAAAAAAAAGCCTAAATAAAATACTGAGAAACCACATCCACTGATACATAGGAAGATCACTAAGAAAACGAAATACAGGAAGAATCATACTAGACACAGCTGACTTTATTCCAGGAATGCAAGGATAGTGAGTAGAGGAAGAGGAGGAGAGAGTCCTTGAATAGACCTCCTGCTGAGCGCAGAGCCCAATATGGGGCTCAATCCCAGGACCCTGAGATCATGACCTGAACTGAAATTAAAAGTCTACTGCTCAACTGACTGAGCCACCCAGGTGCCCCACCACTGACAATTAAAAAAAAATATATTACTAAACTAGAAATAGACAAGGAAGAGTACCTACAAAATAATCCATGGCATTTCTTTAAACTTAGGGACAGGGATAACTTCTCTCTCAACATTTAGTCAAAAATGTACCACAGATAAAAACCTAAGCAATAAAATGGGAAAAATAAAGGAATGAAGACTGGAAAAGAAGAAACAAAACTGTCATTATGCAATTGCTTTAGTATCAATATAAACATTAATTGCAATTTCATATTCAAACAAACAACAAGATTTAAAAGGGGGAGAAAAAACAGTATTTACAAGTTACCTGGGGGGAAAGTGTGCAAGACAGAAGTTTTATTATAGCAAAAGGAGGGACACCTGGGTTGTTCAGTGGGTTAAGCATCTGACTCTTGATTTCGGCTCAGGTCATGATCTCAGGGTCCTGGGATGGAACCCCTACTCAGGCTCCGTGATGAGCGGGGAGTCTGCTTCTCCCTCTCCTCCCTCTGCCCTTCCCCCAACTCATGTGCTCTGACGTATGCTCTCTTTTCTCAAATGAATAAATACAATTCTTTAAATAAATAAATAATTTTAAAACTATATCATTATAGCAAAAGGATACAAATCATGACCAGTCAAATGGAGAGAGACAATAGGGTAAGTGAGATTTGGGATCCTCCCAAACCAGAAGCTTCCATTGTCCTATCCCTTTGGAGTCAGGGACACATTACTCATCCAGCATATCTATGAGTGACAATATGTAGGGTACTGCCAACCACAGATGCTCACCCGAGCTTCAGCGTCTATAGTTTTTATTAGAATTTCTTTAAGTAAGCATGATTGATCTTATCACTGGCCATGTGACTGAACCTCCAGCACCCTTACCATCTCGGAGGTTGGGCTGGTATCACCAGGCTCAAAGCCTCAACCCTCTAATCACAGGGTTGGTCTTTCTGGCATAAACAGCCCCATCCTGAGTCACCCCACTGGCACAGCTATCTACAGACCCACCATGAATAACAAAGACACTCCTGTCACTCAGGACATTCCAACAATTTAGAGGCTATTTCCCAGGAACTGGGGACAAAGGCCAGACAAATTGTTTATTACAAAATAACCACCGAAAGACGAGCATTCCAAATATGTGGAGTAAAGACAAACTTCTCAGTTTTAAAATTGGCCCATGTAATATATAAAGATGGTGGATCACTATGTTGTACACCTGAAGCTAATGTAACATTGTGCATCAACTATACTGAAATTTAAAAATTAAAATAAGTAAATAAAAAAATAAAATTGGCCAATAAACATATAAAAAGATGATCAACGCTGTTAGTAATGAGAACAGTGCATATGGAGACCACAATGAGATGATGTTTATACCCAAAAGACGGTCAAAAAGCAAGAATGAAAATACTAAGTGTTGGAAAGCTTATGGATCAACAGGCACTTTTATACACTGCTTATGACAGAGTAAGGTGGTACAAAAGCAATCTGGCTTTTCCTTCTAGATAAAAATTCATCTACTTTGTGTCAGAAATTATACTTTTATTTTTATTCTTTAAGATTTTATTTATTTGTGGGACGCCTGGGTGGCTCAGTCGGTTAAGCGTCTGCCTTCGGCTCAGGTCATGATCCCAGGGTCCTGGGATCGAGTCCCGCATCGGGCTCCTTGCTTGGCAGAGAGCCTGCTTCTCCCTCTACCTGCTCTGCCTGCTGCTCCCCCTGCTTGTGCTCTCTCTCTCTGACAAAAAAAAAAAATAAAATCTTTAAAAAAAAAAAATTTTTTTTTTATTTATTTGTTAGAGCGAGAGAGAGAAAGACAGCACAAGCAGGGGGAACAGCAGAGGCAGAGGGAGAAGCAGACTCTTTGCCGAGCACGGAGCCCGATGTGGGACTCGATCCCAGGACCCTGGGATCATGACCTGAGCCGAGGGCAGACACTTAACCGACTGAGCCACCCAGGCATCCCAGAAATTATACTTTTAGGTATTTAGCCTAGACTACACAAATTCTCACAATGACTGTGAGACATACAAGACTTTTCAGAACTTCACTACTTTTAACAGCCAAAACCTAGAAACAATACAAATGTCTGACAGCAGGAGAATGGATGCATGAACTACATTGTATTTATGCAATGAAATTCATATTAATGAAACAAGCCAACATGCAAGATGAATGAATCACAGACTTGTACTGAATCAAGAAAAGCACGGAAGACCACATTATAATATCCTTATTATAAAACTTACAAACTAGAAAAACTAAAGAGTGTACTCTCACTACCGTTAAGAGTATATTCATATACATGTGATAAAATTATACAAGTCAAAGGAATAATACATACTAATTTGTGAACAGTAGTTCCAAAGTTTGGGAGGGTTAGAAGGAGACCAGGAAGATGGAACAAGGATGAAGACTTTTCCATTTTCAGATAATCAAATATGACCTTTTTAAACAAAACTATAAAGAAAAGCTGAGGCTAATCACTTTTTCTAAATATGAAAGGATGATTTACCCACTGTTGCTAAAGATGTAGAAAAACCTGGCACACTGTGTGGAAGCATTAGATAATGGAACATTACTGGGGAGTCTGGTAAAACTAAATCAGAAGCCTTTGAAATACGCATTTAATCCAGTCTACTTTACCCATTAAAAAAGGAAAAATATCCATAAAATATAATTCAGTTTAAAAATACATTTCAGGGGCGCCTGGGTGGCTCAGTCGGTTAAGCGACTGCCTTTGGCTCAGGTCATGATCCTGGAGTCCCTGGATCGAGTCCCGCATCGGGCTGCCTGCTCGGCGGGGAGTCTGCTTCTCTCTCTGGCCCTCCCCCCTCTCATGTGCTCTCTCTCATTCTCTCTCTCTCAAATAAATGGGTAAAATCTTTAAAAAAAAAAAATACATTTCAAAACATTACAGATAGTTTAAGGTGATTTTTATCTGCTTTTATTGATGATAAGGATATAATGATATTGTGATACAAAAACTGAAGAGAACTCCATTTAATATGAAACATAAATACATATAGTTAGAAAATATGTATGTGTATGTTTATATATAAATCTAATTTAAAAAGTTAACAGAATTGTTTGAAATATAAAAACTCCCATTAGGAAAGTATACATTTAAATAGTAATAGCTACCTTCTGTCAAGTACCTACCTGTTATGGACTTAATATTTGTATCCTCCAGGGGTGCCTGGGTGGCTCAGTCGGTAGAGGATGTGACTCTTAACCTCAGAGTTGTGAGTTCAAGCCCCACCTTGGGCGTGGAGCCTACTTTAAAAAAAAAAAAAAAAAAAAAATTCAGCCCCCAAACTCATGTGTATTTGGGAACAGAGCCTTCCGGAGGTAATTAGGTTTAGATGAGGTCATGAAGTTAGGGCCCTGAGAAGTACCTGTGAGACAGACACCAATGTGTTTGAATGGGAAAACTGAGAATTAAAGAATTGAGCACCTTACGCCAAATCACACAAACATGAAGCAGAACGGACATAAAAAGCTAGTACTAGCTTCGCGCGGTGGCCGCAGCGTAGCCAATGCGGTTTATCCGAGGAGCGATTACTGCTAACTGGAAAAGCTAGGGCTAACGTGATTTCATGCGCGTGCAAACGCACGTGTACACTCGCTGATACGCACACACATTCTAAGTGTTCACTGCACGGTTTTAACTCGTCGATCTATTCATGGCGGGTGAACCATTGGGCTATTCTTTCGACTTTTCTGTACGCTTAAATTCAGCACAAAAAGGCGCCTGGGTGGCTCAGTTGGTTGAGTGACTGCCTTCGGCTCGGGTCGTGATCCTGGAGTCCCGGGATCGAGTCCCGCATCGGGCTCCCTGCTCAGCGGGGGGGGGGGGGTCTGCTTCTCCCTCCGACCCTCCCCCCTCTCATGCTCTCTCTATCTCATTCTCTCTTAAATAAATAAATAAAATCTTTATTAAAAAAAAAAAGAAAGATGGGGCGCCTGGGTGGCTCAGTCGGTTAAGCGACTGCCTTCGGCTCAGGTCATGATCCTGGGGTCCCGGGATCGAGTCCCGCATCGGGCTCCCTGCTCGGCGGGGAGTCTGCTTCTCCCTCTGACCCTCCCCCGTCTCATGCTCTCTCTCTATCTCATTCTCTCTCAAATAAATAAAATCTTTATTAAAAAAAAAAAGAAAGATGGGGCGCCTGGGTGGCTCAGTCGGTTAAGCGACTGCCTTCGGCTCAGGTCATGATCCTGGAGTCCCGGGATCGAGTCCCGCATCGGGCTCCCTGCTCGGCGGGGAGTCTGCTTCTCCCTCTGCCCTCTTCCCTCTCGTGCTCTCTGTCGCTCATTCTCTCTCTCTCAAATAAAAATAAATAAAATCTTAAAAAAAAAAATTCAGCACAAAAAGCTGGGAAACGGAACACCCAATACACGCACCCAAGGGTCTCCCTGCGGCTCCTCGCATTCCAATCCCACACACCTCTCCCACGGACACCCTGCACTTTGCTGTCGCACCATTCACAGCCCCCACAGGGATCATCGGCCCCTCGGATGCTCCCACTCGGACCCTAGGAACCTCAGGTGACCCCCAATCCTTCCCTCACCGACCAGACCCCGACGGGCTCCCCGGTCAGTGGCTCTCCCAACGCCTCCATGTACGGCCCGGGGCACGACCCGGAGCCCATCTGTCGCGGTCAGCAGGAACGGTCTCTCGTTCTAAACGCTAACGCCAGCCCAGGCTTCCGCCAACGCCCCTGCCGACCCCGGAGCCCCCAGAAACAGTAACCCCCCACGAGTACCCACCACGAACCGCATCTCGAGTCGCACAACTCCCACAGTGCGGGGCTCCGAAAGCGCCTAGCAGAAACCCAACCAACCTCGACCGCGAATCCGCGACCTCACGCCGTGGGAACCCGAGCTTCCGTACGCCACTTCCGCTTCCGCTCATCCGGTTTGGGGCCCGAGTCTCGGAATCAGCGGCACTTTGGAGTCAGCAATCAATGCACAAACCCTCATCCTGGCCCTGGTTAGGATTTTATCGCTGGGCAGCGTCGCCGCGTCGATTTCGTTGCGATGCGGTGGTGGCGGCCATTGTGGGCCGGGCGCCGCCATCTTGGGTCGTGCGCCGTACGGAGAGCGAGATGGCCACCCTAGGCGGCCGGAGCTGGCCGGCCAGACCAGAAAGGTGCAAATGCTACCCATCCTTCCTCTTCTTTGCAAGACTTCTCTCCGGTTCTGCCGCCCTGGCAGCGCCTGGCAGTGCCGTCGCGCATGCTTAGTAGGACTTCATCGCTCTCGACCCGAGCGGAGCGCTAAGCCAATCACAGGCCAGGCCTGAGCCGGAAATGGTTGCGCCCGCTCGGTCTCGTCGCCCTTCGGACGCCGCTCGGTGGGCGCGGCCATAGTGGGAAGGTCTGGATCCGTACAGCGAAGAGCGGACCTGGGGGCAGGGACCTGGGGGCGGCGAGGACGCTGGAGGCACGTTCGAAGAAAACGGGGATCAGGAGAGTAGAAGTGGATCTGAAGAAGCAGAGGCGACAGGAGGATGTGTGCGTCGTGACCGGGAACGGCGGTGGACCAGAGACTGGCAACCGCGATCCACGCCAAAAGAACATTGC
Source organism: Mirounga leonina (assembly GCF_011800145.1). Lineage (NCBI taxonomy): Eukaryota > Metazoa > Chordata > Mammalia > Carnivora > Phocidae > Mirounga > Mirounga leonina. Next base: position 6,661,584 of record NW_023270718.1, read on the forward strand.
TTGGATCTCGCGTCCCAAGATAAACTGGGCACTTTAAAGAAGGATCCTGTGTATCCTCGTTAGTCACAGCCCGCCCGGTCACCTGTTTTTGTGAATGCTGTGTAGATAATGATCCCAGCTGCATTATTTAGTCGATTTCCCCACTGCTAGGTCGAACCATCTCCATCCTAAGTCAAGTGTCCCCATCTGCATGGCTCTGATTTTGGACGTTCTGTTCCAATTGTTCTCTTGCTAATCCCTGCGCCAGCACCATGTTTTAGCCACGGGAGCTTTCTGAGTCTTACAGTCTGATAAGGCAAGGCCTCCTGCCATAGTCTTTTTCTACAAGCCTCTGTTCTTTAGGCCCTTTATATTTTCAAATAAAATTTTAACTCGGGCGCCTGGGTGGCTCAGCTGGTTAAGCGACTGCCTTCGGCTCAGGTCATGATCCCAGGGTCCTGGGATCAATGCATCAATCTTCCTGCTCAGCGGGGAGCCTGCTTCTCCCTCTGCTGCTCCCCCTGCTTGTGCTCCCTTGCTCTCTTTGTCAAATAAATAAATAAAATCTTTTTTAAAAATAATAAAATTATGGGGCGCCTGGGTGGCTCAGTTGGTTAAGCGACTGCCTTCGGCTCAGGTCATGATCCTGGAGTCCCGGGATCGAGTCCCGCATCGGGCTCCCTGCTCAGTGGGGAGTCTGCTTCTCCCTCTGACCCTCCCCCCTCTCATGCTCTCTCTCTATCTCATTCTCTCTCAAATAAATAAAATCTTTATTAAAAAAAAAAAGAAAGATGGGGCGCCT
>NW_023270718.1:6662464-6670220 GCF_011800145.1 Mirounga leonina
CTGCTTCTCCCTCTGACCCTCCCCCCTCTCATGCTCTCTCTCTATCTCATTCTCTCTCAAATAAATAAAATCTTTATTAAAAAAAAAAAAGAAAGATGGGGCGCCTGGGTGGCTCAGTCGGTTGAGCAGCTGCTTTCGGCTCAGGTCATGATCCTGGAGTCCCGGGATCGAGTCCCGCATCGGGCTCCCTGCTCGGCGAGGAGCCTGCTTCTCCCTCTGACCCTCCCCCCTCTCATGCTCTCTCTCTATCTCATTCTCTCTCTCAAAAAATAAAAAATAAAAATAAATTTTAACTCACCTTGTCAGCTTCCACCGAAAGAAAAAAAGTGTTCGGGATTTGTATGGGTACTGCATTGAATCCATAAATCCTTTAAGTGACATCTCTACAATAATAAGTCTTAAAATTCATGAACACGGTGTATCACTCCACTTAGTTGAATCTTTAATGTCTCTGAATAAAGTTCTGAATAATGTTTCTTACAGTAGTCTTATACGTTTTTATTAGGGTCATTTCATGATACCTGAAATTTTTAATGCTCTTTAAGTGATATTTTACAATTTCATTGTCTAACTCTCTGTTGGTATATAGAAACACAATCGATTTGTATATTGATATTATACCAAGCAAAACTGATAAACTGTCTTATTAATTCTCATCGTTTTTGTGACTATTGTGTTGTAAATTTTTGAAACTTCGTATTTTCCCACTGCCTCAACATCCCCATAAACAGGCCTAGAGTACACCAATCAGGCAACCAGGTGTATCCCTGCAATAGCGTTCGCCCCTGCACAAGTTCCTTTTCCTACCCTTCCGTGTGACCTAGTTTCACACGGAAATATTCTCCAGTCTTGGGTACTCCCCCAATAGGGCACTTCTAATAGGGGGTACTTCCTGACCCTCAATAAGGGCATTTACTCATGGATCCTTGCTCTCACTTCATTTCCTTGGTTGAGACTGATCCCCTGGCACTCCTTCCTGAGCAACCTCCTCTCAGCAAGCAATGACTCAGGACGTGTGAGTATAATAAACTTTTTTTCCTGCAACTCTCCTGTGTCCCCTCTCCTGGCTGCAGCTGGCTGACAATCACCTAAAGGAACATAAAGCAGTTATTCTAGATTTTTACAAAAAGTCATATTCTCTCTTTTTTTTTTAATTTGACAGAGAGAGAGAGAGAGCCAGAGGGCACAAGCTGGGGGGAATGGCAGAGGGAAAGGGAGAGAAGCAGGCTTCCCACCAAGCAGGGAGCTGGATCATGACCTGAGTCAAGGCAGACGTCCAACCGACTAAGCCACCCAGGTGCCCCCATATTTTCTTTAAATAGTGAGTTTCCCCCATTCTTTTCCATATTTATTTATTTTTTAAAAAAAATATTTTATTTATTTGACAGAGAGAGACAGCGAGAGAGGGAACACAAGCAGGGGGAGTGGGAGAGGGAGAAGCAGGCTCCCCACTGATCAGGGAGCCCGACACAGGGATTCCATCCCAGGACCCTGGGATCACGATCTGAGCCGGAGGCACATGGTTAACAACTGAGCCACCCAGGCGCCCCCCTTTTTTTCCCTTTTGCACTGGATGAGACCTCCAGTCCGATGTTGAAAGGGAGTGATGAAGCAGCATTGTCTTCTTCCTGATTTCAAAGTTTCTCCTTTAAGTATGATGTTTACCAAAGATTTTTGTAAACTCCCTTTGTCAAATTAAGCCTTGCCCATGTGATTAAATCTCCATAAAAATAAATCCATAATCAGGGTGCCTCAGTCAGTAGAGCATACAACTCTTGATTTCAGGGTAGTGAGTTCAAGCCCTACATTGGGTGTAGAGCTTACTTTAAAAAAAATCCATAAACTACAGAGAGCTTCCAGGTTGGTGAACATCTATCCATGTGCCAGAGGATGGTGCACTCCAACTCCACAGGGACAGAGCTCCTGCAACTGGGGAACTTTCTGGACCTCACCCTTAGGCTACACCTAAAAGGATGATGATGTATTCACTTAGCCCCATTGCCTTAAGGGTTCAGGGACATCTTGGCTGTTTGGGGAGAGTTTTGAGGTCCTTACAGAAAGAAAATCTTCCCTGGGCAACGAAAAGGGGATCCAGCAGAAGGGGCTCTAAGGATGTCTCTAGCAAAGGAGAAATCTAGAGAAGTGAAATTGACTCAAGAAAGCACTCCAGGGTTGTCTCTGTGAAGAGATCTAGACCACAGAAAATGAGGGGAAGGGTGTTTTCTGGGATAAACAGGGCTTCTGGGATGTTCTATTGCTTGATCTGAGTGGTAGTAGATAGTTGTTCACACATAGCTGTTGCCATTTTATGTTAAACTGATACCTGCATGTGTGACTATTTAACATACTTTTCTGTATGGTATATTTTACAATACAAATGTTTTAATAATTGCACATACTCCACTTTACACAGCAGGAAATCAGAATGAATAGCTTTTTAGTTCTTCTATCTCAACGATGACTGCTTATCACTACATAATACTGCATCCAATTTAATAATCGTCCTAATACACCACTAAAAATTCTGATGTCCCAAAATTATTTCTGTCCAACTTTATTTCCATGCTTCCATCAAGTATTTCAAAGAAAAAAAATAACAAAGCATCAAGATACTATTAACATTTATGCAGTATTGTATTTATTTGATTGCCTTCTATATGAAGCTGAAAGCCTCTACATGACTAGGTCAATATCATATAAATATTTTCATCATCAGTATCTTGGGTATGTGTCTGTCATGTTCTAGGCATCCATATATCTTTGCTCGAGTAAGTGAATAACTAGATTCTTTGAAGAAAAGAGAAATTGTTGTGAATGCATCATTAGTAATTTGAGATTTTTTGTTCACCATTTAAGAGTAGAATCTTGGGGCGCCTGGGTGGCTCAGTTGGTTAAGCGACTGCCTTCGGCTCAGGTCATGATCCCGGAGTCCTGGGATCGAGTCCCGCATCGGGCTCCCTGCTCGGCAAGGAGTCTGCTTCTCCCTCTCCCACTCCCCGTTTGTGTTCCCTCTCTCGCTGTGTCTTTCTCTGTCAAATAAATAAATAAAATCTTTAAAAAAAAAAAAAGAAAAAGAAAAAACAAAAAATATGATAAACTGTAAGAAGAGAATTGGTGAAGTAAAGAAAAAAATGAAGATGCTCGCTAGAAGCAGGATTGTTGCAGTGGCTTTTGCCTCTGGAGAGAATTTGTGGGCATTTCTGAGGGTGTGAATATCCCTCACTCTATGGTGGTGTCCATGTAGGAGAAGTACCATATAAACATTGGCCCCAGTCATGATTCCCATGAATACAACATCTGGGAAAGTCTCTCCAGCTCAGGAGAGAAGTTGCAGCAGACCTCACTGCCAAACAACTAGGGAACATCTCTCAAGTTTTATCATTCAACGTGAAGTTAGCTGTCAAGCTTTGGTAGCTAATATCTATTAAGTTGAAGAAGATATATTTACATCTGTTTTGCTAAGCAGTTATTTTTTCATTAATTATCATTAATATTTTTATCATTTAATCTTGCATTATCATTGCAAGAACCCTGGCACTCAAGATACAGATAAAAATCAACAATTTTTGCAATAGTACTTTTTTCAAGTATATTTTTTATTGATGTAAAAATACACATAATATAAAATTAGCATTTCAGAGTATACAGTCCAGTGATATTTACTATATTCACAATGTCATGCAACTACCACCTCTACCTAGTTCCCATTTTCATCATTCTAAAAAAACAAATAAATCCATAACCATTAATCAGTCAGTCTCCATGCTCTCTTCTCCTCAGGCCCTAGAATCCACCAATTTGCCGTCTGTCTCTATAGATTTACCTATTCTGCACATTTCACACAATATATGGTCCTTTGTGTCGGACTTCTTTCACTTACCATGTTTCTGAGGCTTATGTTATAACATTCAACAACACTTCCCTTGTATGGGTAATCAATATTCCATTATGTATACGTATGTGTATACATGTATATACATACACATACCACATTTTGTTTATCCATTCATCCACTGGTGGACACTTGGATTATTTCTTTTTTTTTTTTTTAAAGATTTTATTTATTTATTTTTTTTTTTTAAGATTTTGTTTATTTGAGAGAGAATGAGATAGAGAGAGAGCATGAGAGGGGGGAGGGTCAGAGGGAGAAGCAGACTCCCTGCCGAGCAGGGAGCCCGATGCGGGATCCCTGCCCGATGCGGGACTCGATCCCAGGACCCTGGGATCATGACCTGAGCCGAAGGCAGTTGCTTAACCAACTGAGCCACCCAGGCGCCCCAGGACACTTGGATTATTTCCACCTTTTGGTTATTGTGAACAGTGCTGCTGTGAACATTCATGTAGAAGTACTGAAGTACCTGCTTTCAGTTTTGTTGAATATTTAGCTGGGAGTGGAATTCTGGGGTCATTTAGTAATTCTATAGCTAACTTTTTAAAGGAATTGCCAAATTGTTTTCCACAGCAACTGAACCACTTTCCATTCCAGCTATGTTCAAGAATTCCAATTTCTGTGATGTTGTCCTTAATATTAGTAAATACTGGGCATTTTAGGAAATGCTAAGAGAGAAAATGTTTCTAGTGCCCAAGGACATGTTTTCATAATAAATCCAAAGTTCCTGCATTATACAGCACTTGCAATAACTATACATGAACACAAGTCTTTTCAACCTCCTTCATCTCATACGTTGCTTATTTTTTAATATTCCATGTAAATCTTTTATCACTTTTGGATATCTAAGAAATAAGGCTCTAGAATACTGGAGGTTTCAAGTAGTAATAGTTCATCACACTTGGCAGAAACACTACGAAAGACAGCAAAAATAAGGAGAGCAAACTTACAGTCTAATTCTTTAGAATTCTTATTGAGTTAAATTATATATTACAAGATATTCTGATTTATAAGGAAATAGAACATTCCTATTTACATGAGATTTTATTACATAATGTTCTATGTCTATGCTGAGAATTTATTAAATCCTAAAAATTATGTTCCTTCATGTAATTCCAAAAAATAATAAAGTCAAATACATAAAGTCCATGTCATATAGTATAGTCCACAATATAACCCCTACAAACCTTTGTCACTAGTCAACTTATTATTTTTTTATATATTCAAACGGCATCATATTTGCAGTGAAAATGTCTAATATTTTTGGTAGAATATTCTCTGGAATCCTTTCTAAAACAGTTATGTTAAGCCCTTACAAAATAATTTCATTCTATACATGGTTTCCAAGTTTAGCTAATTGCCCAGATCTAAAATGCCATCAAATGTAGAAAAGCTGTAACAACTAAATGAGGACATTCCATTGACTATAACATGCATCACAATTGAAGATATGGTCAGATGTGAAGAAATAAATCCAGAAATACAAAAATAAAACATAATTAATCACTGATGCTTTTGCCACATTCACTGCTCTGTGTAGAGCAATTTCTATTTTTTTTAAGAGCTTATGATGTTTAATGACATCAAATCCTCCATAGAAAGCATTTTTAGTGACTATAATCACTATATTTCTATAATATATGATATGATTCCTTAAGGATTTTATAACTTTACTGAACCTAGAAATTGTTCCCTTGTCTGAGAATAGGATCTCTCTGCTACGTGAATTAGAGAGCAATTAAAAGCTCCGAATTGTACCTTGTTTGAGGAAAGCATCAGCATCCTAGAAACTCTGACTGGAAAGCAAGGGCTTTGGGTGAGTGCACTAACCTCTGCCTCTGGACTTCTTCCCAGCCTGCTCCTACCTACAGGTCCTGGACGTGAGCTGCGTCCTCCCTCCACATCCCTGTTGCAGACTAGCTGCCCCCAGAGCCCACATCCTTTTACCCTGGCCATTTCTCTTGCCAAATGGGGTTTTATGCAATTCGGAGTTTTTTTCATAAACTGACATTTTTATTTGTATGGCCTTTAGTCAATGGGAGATTTTTGTAATAAGAAACCAAGGACCTCCCTTCAGTCCTGAACAGGTTTTCCCTCTGATTCCAACTCAGAGTATTATATACCTTTCTAGTTTCCAGCTCACTAAATGTGTGAATATACTTCACCCCCTTTACTATTCTACATTCTTAAAGTCCTATTTTTGTTTTACATTTCAGAAAACATGAAACAATCTGTTCAATAAAATATGAAATTACTTTAAAAGGCTCTGAATTGTAAATAAAGCATTGTAGATAATTACTGCAATTAATGACATTTCTTTCTTGATATGCGATGAGTTTTGTGGCCAAAGGATTTACCTATTATATGATTTTGCAGATAATTAGTGGCTTTGACATGTAGATGAAGGCTTTACTACGTTTACTACACTAAATAGGGGTTTCCTCCTACTTGAGTTTGCTGATGTAAGGAAGATATGCATTAATTGGGAAGACTGTACCACATTCATAGCATCTGCAGGATCTCTCTCCTGTACAAGATGGTCAAAGAGTTTTGACTTTCTGGAGAATGCTATCATTATCACAAAATTCATGAAATTTTTATGTACAATGAGATGTGATTTTTCTTGGCTTTTCTGCACTTACTGCAACGGCAGGGTCCCTCCCTTAATGAATACCCTAATGTATAACAAATGTGATTTGAAAAGAATGATTTCCCACTTTCACTGCATTCACAGGTGTTGCCTCCTAAACGCATAGCCTGTGACTTTCAAATGAAATTTTTGACAATCACTGCATTTACAATGTTGCTCTCTTTTGGCGAGATCCCTGTGGATGAAAGGCTTACAACTTTCATTGCATCTATAAGGTTTATTTCCTATAGAAGTTCCAGAAAGGTCTACTATAATCACAGCATTCATGGCATTTCTATTTTACATGAGTTCTCTGAACAGATAGGACTATTCAAAAACTATTTCTCACATTTCTACAGTCATTGCATAGAGAATTTTCCTCTATGACGAGTTTGCTGATGATTAGTAAGAGCTGACTTCCGAAAGAAGGCTTTTTGACATTCATTGCATCCATAGGGCCTCTCTCCTGTGTGAGTTCTCCGGTGACCAATGAGAGTTGACAAAGTAGCAAATGCTTTCTTACAATCACAGCATTCATATCGTTTCTCTCCTGTATGGATTCTCTGATGTACAGTGAGATAGGATTTAGCCGTAAAGGCTTTATTACATACACCACATTTGAAAGGCTTCTCACCTGTATGCGTTCTCTGATGTATAATGAGAGTTGATTTACAGGACAAAACCTTTCCACATTCACTGCATCCATGAGATTTCACTCTCGCATGACAATTTTGCAAATGGCTAGTGAGACCTGACTTCTGGATGAAAGCCTGTTGACATTCATAGCATCCATATGGTCTCTCTCCTGTGTGAATTCGCTGATGAATCATAAGATGTGCCTTAGTGGAGAAGGCTTTCTCACAATCTGAACATTCATATGGTTTCTCTCCTGTATGAATTCTCTGATGGACAATAAGATGTGCCTTTGATGTGAAAGCTTTATCACATACACTGCATTTGAAGGGCTTCTCACCTGTGTGGGTTCTCTGATGTATAATGAGAGTTGACTGAGAGGACAAAACCTTCCCACATTCACTGCATCCATGAGATTTCCCAACTGCATGCTGAGTTTTCTTATGATTAGTAAGATCTGACTTCTGGATGAAGGCTTGCTGACATTGACTACATCCATATGGTCTCTCTCCTGTGTGAATTAGCTGATGAATCATGAGTTGAGCCTTTTTTGAGAAAGCTTTCTCACAATCCGAGCATTCATATGGTTTCTCTCCTGTGTGAGT
>NW_023270718.1:6670230-6701235 GCF_011800145.1 Mirounga leonina
TGCATCTGAAAGGTCTCTCTCCTGAATGAGTTCTCTGATGTAAAGTGAGTTTTGACTTCCAAGGAAAAGCTTTCCCACATTTACTGCATGTATAGGATTTCCCTTCTCTATGATGAGTTTTCTGATGACAGATGAGTGCTGACTTTGTAATGAAGCCTTTTTGACATTGACTGCACCCAAATGATCTGTCCCCTGTGTGAGTCTGTTGATGAGTAATTAGCTTTAACTTACTGGGAAAGGCTTTCCTACAATCACAGCATTCATGGGATTTCTTTCCTGCATGAGTTCTCTGAAGTACGGTCATGAGTGGTTCATAAGCATTCACTGCACATTTATTGCATCCATATGGTTTCTTACCTAAAGGATTTGGGTCATAATTAGTGAGCTCTGACTTTTGAGTGAAAGCCAGTGTACCCACAATAGAATGAGCAAGATAATAAGGAAAGGTCCAGAAACATATTTTTTTCCATTTACTATAAAAAAATATTAATGAGACAATCAGTAAAATTTGAGTAAGCTCTGTAGATTGGGTAATAGTTCTGTATCGATATCAATATTCTGATTTTGATTTTTTTTTTTATTTTGGTCACTTGAAAAAATTAACTTGTTTCTAGGAAATACACACTTAAGTATTTAGGGATAAAGAGTTCAGAAAAACAGGATGTGTGTATGTGTGTGAATGGAATAATAGGTGGATAGACTGTGATAACGCAAATGTGGTAAAATATTACCACTTAGGGAAATCCACAAAAAGAATATGTAAGGGGTGCCTGGGTGGCTCAGTCGATTAAGCATCTGTCTTTGGCTCAGGTGATGATCTCAGGATCCTGGGAGTGAGCCCTGAGTCAGGTGCTGTGCTCCGCGGGGAGTCTGTTTCTCCCTCTGCCCCTCACCCCCCTCATTCTCCCTCTCTCTCAAATAAATGAATAAAACCTTTAAAAAAAAAAAAGAATACGTAAGAAATCTGTGTTTAATTTTGGGATTTCTCACTAAGTCTAAACTATTCAGAAATAACATTTTCAAAGGGAGAAGAATATAAAGAACCTTTATGTAAAGATATGTAGGAGTATAACTTGTAACAGCCTGAATGCAGAAGGGATAATTTGTTTCATATTCACACAATGGCATCCTGCGCAGTACTCTGGTACTATTGATCTAGTGCTGGTTACACAGCATACTGACTGTAAAAATTAACTGAGCTGTACCCTTGTATCTATATATTTTTGTGTGTGTATGTTATACTTCAAAAAATTTTTACATAAAGGGCGCCTGGGTGGCTCAGTTGGTTAAGCGACTGCCTTCGGCTCAGGTCATGATCCTGGAGTCCTGGGATCGAGTCTCGCATCGGGCTCCCTGCTCGGCGGGGGGTCTGCTTCTCCCTCTGCCCTCTTCCCTCTCGTGCTCTCTGTCTCTCATTCTCTCTCTCTCAAATAAAAATAAATAAAATCTTTAAAAAAAATTTTTTTTTACATAAAAAGGTAAGCAAAAATTTAGGCAGGAGTCAGGAAATGCTCACATGTAGGAGGAATTTGGATATTATACTAATAGTAACAGGATGCCATTCAAGGTAATAGTGGGAGAGAGATGACATGTCCTGATTTTCACTTTAAGAAGTTAATCCTGTGTGTATATATATCAGTTATCACACTAACAAGGTCTTAAGTATTGTGACATAAATATTATTTTTAGGATTGTGGACTGTGCTTGGGAAAATTGGTAAAGACCTGCTATGGCAAACAGCATTTTTTTGGATTATACTTTAGATCTTCCCTCTTTTCTCCAACTCAGAAGACTGTTTTTTCCATATGATGGTTTAATTATCTTCCATACCCAGATAATTGTCAGAACCTGATATCGTTATAAATCTGCATGTTTCTAAAGTTTGTTTTAGTCTTCATGAATTTTGGGGGTGAGAGGATGGAAAAACTGACTTCTATTACTTTTTAAAAATAAATAATAAAAAAAGACCAAGAAATCTGGCTATTATATGGAGAATAGAGAGAAGCAAGAGTAAAGAAGTGAGAGCATTCTCAAGAAAACTATGATAACTTTGGCAAGAGACAATGGATGTGGGGCTTGGATGAAACAATAGTTATAGAAAGGAGTGGATGACCCCCAGATATAATATGGAGAAAGTACAGACTACACTTGCTAATGGACTGGATTTGTGGTGTAAGTGAGAAGAGGAACCAAGAGTGACATGACGTTTGAAGTAGTTATTAGATCTCCAAGTGCAGAAATGAAATATCTAGGCGAATGTGTGTGGATAAAAGAAGGTCTGGGCTGGAGACAGAAATTTGGGGCTCATCAGCGTATAAATAGTATTCCTAAGGCCATGAAAATGAATGAAACCACACTGATAGAAATAGGCAAGGATGAAGCTTCATGCTCTGTGACTCTGGAGACTTTTGAAGATGCCCAGAGAATGGAGAAAGTCCATCCATCAGGTGCAAACAATGACCAAAAAAAAGATGCCAACATGTCTTGAACAAGTATCTGGGAGAGGCAGGTTAGAATGAAGCATCCTTGGCTTCTCACTCAAAGATAAGCATAGTTAAGCTCTCTTACTGATTCTTCTCTAATTCTTCATGTAACAGACAACAAGCTGTAATATATTTAGACACCACACTATGGTCAACATTACCACCTTTTAGCTTGTTTTGATACATTTTCAGATGGCCCACAGAAGTCCAAAAACCTGATCCCAGGATAAAAGGCTTCTGTGTTAACTAGAAGAATTGTTACATCACTTGATCAGGTACAAGGGGTGAAAACAAGAGCTGCAGAGAAAATAGGAAGGGGCACTGCCAGTGAGGAAGTAGAAGAGGAGGAGGAGGTCTGGAAGCTGCACAGGAAACATTATACTGAACATGAATCAATCCAAAGAGAGAAAAAGAGGTACACATCTCCCTTGAAACACCAGGCAAATGAGAGCCTCATTAATGATTTCTCTAATTACCTTAATTTACATTAATGATTCTGTAATTACCAATTATCTGTAACGACCTTTAAAGTTTTAGCCTTGTTAAAACACATTTGGAAGGGGTCATCCCCTCATGGCCAACTATGTTACTTTCAAAGTCTCACATCTTGTTCTCAGTTGCTCACTTACCTGAAAAGCACTGACATTGCATTTCATCTTCTATGCTCCATGACTCTTCTCCATGCTCGAAATTAAGGATTATATCTGGCTTGGTAGCTGGATAGCCTGTTCATGGGAAATGACAAAGACTTGGACACTTATAATTGGACTTGGTGGGGGATATCTAGGAAAAGCACGAAAGTCTCAGGAATTGACATAGTTTCACCTTGACAGATCAAATATCTATCGAAGGTGAGAGCACATAAGTTCTATATGGAAACAGAGGACAGACTAAGAATCTATTGCCTATAAACTAAAGTCCAGTATATTAAAGCTCTTTGGAAGCTAGGGCAACTGAAAAAGGAAAGGCTATTGTCTGTGACACTTTGAATGACACACAGCAATCATCTTTAACTATTGTTACAGGTTGCTGTAATTCTCCAACATCATACTCAGATATAGATTGTTCTGAGCAGAACCTAGTAGCTGCCACTCTTCCTAGGTAAAGTCCACAGATACATTCTCAAATGACATTAATCCCTATAATAACACACTGTTCTTCAATTTGTAGTGATCATTACTGATGTGAAAAAGACCTCTAGGTATATGTTCTGGTTGTTTTTACCATAACTTACAAAGGCTATGTCTTTGTGTAATAGTTTTCATTATTCATTATGGAAAGAAGTAAAATGCCATTAAATCTATCTTCCCATATTATAATATATAGATGTGTCAAATCAACATGTTGTACATCTTAAATTTATATGTTATAGGTCAAATATATTTCAATTAAAAACTCTATTGCAGGGGCGCCTGGGTGGCTCAGTCGTTAAGCGTCTGCCTTCAGCTCAGGTTATGATCCCAGGATCCTGGGATCGAGTCCCACATCCCACATCGGGCTCCCTGCTCGGCGGGAAGCCTGCTTCTCCCTCCCCCACTCCCCTTGCTTATGTTCCCTCTCTTGCTGTGTCTCTCTCTGTCAAATAAATAAATAAAATCTTTAAAAAAAAAATAAAATAAAAATTAAAAAAACTCTATTGCAATTGTACACTTAATTATCAACTAATCCGACAAATTAGAAGTTTTTGAAAGGTATATCCATTAAATCCTACAGGTAAAATATCCCTGAAATAGAAATCTCTGAAAAATATTTTTATTAATTTTTATTTATTTTTAAAAACATTTTTAACATCTACTTAAAGATAGAGAACTAAGGGGCACCTGGGTGGCTCAGATGGTTAAGCGTCTGCCTTCGGCTCAGGTCATGATCTCAGGGTCCTGGGATCGAGTCCCACATCGGGCTCCCTGCTCCTTGGGAGCCTGCTTCTCCCTCTGCCTCTCTCTCTCTCTCTGTCTCTCATGAATAAATAAATAAAATCTTAAAAAAAAAAAAAAGATAGAGAACTAAGTGCTAACATAAAAACACAGCAAATATTGGCCCTCAAGGAGCTTTTATATATTTTTTCCCAACGAAATACTACCTTTTATTTATTTTTATTGACGTATAATTGACATAAAACATTAGTTTCAGGTTGTGCAAAATAATGATTTGCAATATATTTGTGAGATGACTGCCACAGTAAGTCTAGTTAGCATTTACCACCATATATAGTTACAGGGAAACATGTATCAACAGAAAGAACATAGAATCAGACTTGAAATGACTGCACATGAGTAATTATAACCCAGGATATTAATATGTTTTTAATATATTGAGAAATAAAACATCCAAAATATGGGGAAAGAATGAAGTATTAAAATGACCATTCAGGGGCACCTGGCTGGCTCAGTCGGTAGGGCATGTGACTCTTGATTTTGGGGTTGTGAGCACAAGCCCCACACTGTGTGTAGAAATTACTTAAAAATAAAATCTTTTAGGGCGCCTAGGTGGCTCAGTTGGTTAAGCGACTGCCTTCGGCTCGGGTCATGATCCTGGAGTCCCGGGATCGAGTCCCGCATCGGGCTCCCTGCTCAGCGGGGAGTCTGCTTCTCCCTCTGACCTTCCTCCTTCTCATGCTCTCTGTCTCTCATTCTCTCTCTCTCAAATAAATAAATAAAATCTTTAAAAAATAAAAAATAAATAAAAAATAAAAATAAAATCTTTTAAAAAATGACCATTCAGATGTATCTCTGATGTTCAGATGTGTATGAACCAGCAGAAAATTGAGCAGTTGAACCTTGAACAATGTGGAGGTTAGGGGCACCAACCCCCATGCTGTTGAAAATCCACGTATAACCTTTGACTCCCCCAATACTTAACTACTAATAGCCTACTGTTGACCAGAAGCCTTGTTGATAACAAAGTTAATTGACACAAACTTTATGTTTTCTATATACTGTAGTCTTACAATAAAGTAAGCTAGAGAAAAGAAATGTTATTAAGAAGAGACGGGGCGCCTGGGTGGCTCAGTTGGCTAAGCGTCTGCCTTCGGCTCAGGTCATGATTTCAGGGACCTGAGATGGAGCCCAGCATCAGGCTCCCTGCTCAGCAGGGAGTCTACTTCTCCCTCTCCCTTTGCCCCTCCCCTCTGCTTGTGCTCTATCTCTCAAAAAAATAAAATCTTTTAAAATAAATAAATGAAAATTAAAAATAAAAATTAGTGTGAAATAAGGTATTTTTCGTCATTAGAAGTCCAATGCGCTACACATTACACAGAGCCACTTGAAATAAACACATTTTTTGAAATGAACACAATCTTATTTTTTACTTTTATTTTTTTAAGTTTATTTATTTATTATTAATCTCTACACCCAAAATGGGGCTCAAACTCACCACCCTGAGATCACAAGTCACATGCTCTTCTGACTGAGCCAGCCAGGCACCCCAAGGACATTTTTAAATAAACAAAATGTGAGAGAATTCACTGCTGAAAGATCTGCACAGAGAAATCTTAAAGGATATTTTCAGGCTGAAAGAAAATTATGCTAGTTGAAAATTCAGATCAACAGAAAGGTAGTGAACACCAGAAATGGTAAATAATGGGATATTTGTAAGGTTCTTATTCTTCTCATTTTCTTTAAAGGGTAAATTGTTTAGGAGAGGTCATGGGCCAAATCCAGCTCCCTGCCTACTTTTCTTTCTTTCCTTTTTTTTTTTTTTAATTTTATTTATTTATTTGTCAGAAAGAGAGCACAAGCAGGAGGAACAGCAACAGAGGGAGAAGTAGGCTCCCTGCTGAGCAAGGAGCCCGATGCAGGACTCGATCCCAGCACCCTGGGATCATGACCTGAGCAGAAGGCAGATGCTCAACCAACGGAGCCACCCAGGCATCCCTCCCTGCCTACTTTTTTTTTTTTTTAAGATTTTACTTATTTATTTGAGAGAGAGATAGAGAACGAGTGAGAGAACACAAGCAGGGGGAGCAGCAGAGGGAGACGGAGAAGCAGACTCCCTGCTAAGTAGGGAGCCCGATGCATGACTTGATCCCAGGACACTGGGATCATGACCTGAGCCAAAGGCAGATGCTTAACCGACTGAGCCACCCAGGCGCCCCCTGCCTACTTTTCTTTCTTTTTTAAGAATTTATTTATTTGACAGAGAGAGACACAGCGAGAGAGGGAACACAAGCAGGGGGAGTGGGAGAGGGAGAAGCAGGCTTCCCACTGAGCAGAGCCTGATGCGGGGCTTGACCCCAGGACCCTGGGATCATGACCTGAGCCGAAGGCAGACGCTTAACAACTGAGCCACCCAGGCGCCCCCCCCCCGCCTACTTTTCTAAGTTAAGTTTTATTTGACCATAACCACATCCATTTGTTTACCTATCTATGAATGCTTTCACTATAGAACAGATGATTGAACAGATTTGATAGAGACTGTATGGCCAGCCAAGCTGAAAATATTTACTATCTGGCCCTCTGTTGCCTAAGAATGAAACTAGTAACAACGTAAGGTGGGTTTGTAACAATAAAAAACTAAAAGGTGGGGCAATGGTAGCTCAAAAGACAGAGAATGGACTTAAAAGGAATTATACTGCCATTAGGTTATTAAATTTTTGGAAGTGTGAAATAGAATGTGTGAATTACAAGTGTGAAGTAGGCAAGGTAAGGTGTGTGAAATGAACAGTGTAAAATGTCATGATATCAATCCTAGGTCAACCATGATGAATGAAAGATGTCACACTGTGAGCTCTATAGTAACCACTAAAATAACAATAAAATCAATAATAATAAAACAAGAAATACTACTTAACCCAGGACAGTCTGCCCTTGAGGCACCAAAATTCACCATTCCATGTGCAAAATGCACTTTTCCCTTAGGACTGAGAATGAGACAAACTGTTCACCCATCATACTAGAGAACCTCACAGTGCAATAAGACAAGAAAAATAATAGGCTTAAAGATCAGAAAAGAATACTGTTGCTATTTGCAGACAACAGGATTGTGTATAAAGAAAACCCAAGAAAGCCTACAGAAAACTACTAAAACTTATGAGTGAATCTACCAAATTCACAAAAGATCAAAATATTAAAAAATCAGTTGTATTTCTGTACTAGCAAACAATTGAAAAATAAAATTAAGACAAAAAAATCCTTATACCCAAGAGTAAATCAAAGATGTACAAGACTGCTATGATGAAAAGCACAAAACATTACTGAAACAAAGAATGCCCAAACAAAAGAAAAGCTGTATCATGTTCATGGATGGCGAGGCTCCCCACTAATCTTTTTTTACTAAGGTAGATTTAATATAATCTCTACCAAAATTACCAAAGTCATTTTTAAAACAAGTAAACAAGCTAATCTTCACATTTATATGGATAAGCAAAGGATGTAGAAAAGCCAAAACAACAGTGAAATAGAAGAACAAAGTTGGAGAAGTTAATTATCTGATTTCAAGACGTAAGCTCCAGGAAATAATTATTTCCTCTAAGGAGCTGGTCTGATTTCTCCTTAGGAATAATACATATCATATAACTTTCAGTGTTTCTCATCTATTATTTCTTTAGGTAGAATTCTAAAGATGTTCCTTCAAGATTCCTGCTCCTTAGTTGTCCAATCAAATGAATTTAGGTACTGTGTTTGGAGATGTAATTAAGGCTACTACTCAGTTGACTGTACACAGGGAGATGAACCTGGATAATCAGGGTACAATGTCATCACATAAGCAGCTAGAAGCAGAAGAGGAAGATGTTTCAGGAAGGAAGCTGGAGAAACTGGAAGCATAAGAGGAACTCAACTGATTGCTGGAAAAGGACCATATGTAAAGCACCAGAAAGAATATAAGCAGCCTCTAGGAACAAAGATCAACCTGCAGCTGATAGCCAGTGAGGAAACAGGGGGCTCAGTCATATGGTCACAAGGGAATGGATTCTACCAAAACCTGAATAATCTTGGAAGCTGTTTCTTCCCAGAGCCTTCTAATAAAACTCTGTGGGCCCACTTTTATTTCAGTCTTAATGAAATCCAGGGCAGAGAAATTAGCCAAGCCAATCCTGGCTTCTGACTTAAAGAACGTGAGATAATAAATTTGCATTGTTTTAAGTTGCTAAAAGTTTGTGAGAATTTGTTTTTGACACCAAGAGGAAACTAACACATTATTGATACTAGAAACATTAGAAAGTATTTGTAATTCAATTTAAATACATCATACATTCTTACATACCTGTTTACCTGTATTCCTTTAAGCAAACTCAGTGGTCTACATTTCATTATTCTACCTTTGTCCTAATGTTGATTTTATGGCTTATTTTTCCTTCAATTCTGAATTTAGGAATGTTTGTATGTTTCCATTTGTTAATTATTTTTATAAGCCTCTGCAAATCCATGACAATGAAGGGCAAAACACAGAAAAAACCCCACCAGGGTCTTGGTCATTTTCTTCTGTTCTTAGGAAATTGCCAGCATTTTTAGTCTACTGTCTTTTCTGGTCCTGAACATCTGACAATAGAGCTCTGATTAAGAATAAAGGAGGGGCGCCTGGGTGGCTCAGTCGGTTGAGCGACTGCCTTTGGCTCAGGTCATGATCCCGGAGTCCTGGGATCGAGTCCCGCATCGGGCTCCCGGCTCCCGGCTCGGCGGGGAGCCTGCTTCTCCCTCTGACCCTCCCCCCTCTCATGCTGTTTCTCTCTCGCTCGTTCTCTAATAAATAAATAAATAAAATCTTTAAAAAAAAAAAAAGAAGAAAGGAGACATTTCAATGACAGGCTAGCTTTTAGAGATTTGACAATTACTCAACACCCTTCTTTTCATGAAGGATGAATTTTTTTTTTTTTTTTAGAGAGAGAGCATGTGAGTGCAGGGGGTGGGGGGCGATGGGAGAGACAGAGGGAGAGAATCCCAAGCAGACTCAACGCTCAGTGTGGAGCCCGATACAGGACTCAGTCCCATGACCCTGAGATCATGATCTGAGCCAAAATCAAGAGTTGGATTCTCAACTGACTGAGCCACCCAGGTGCCCCACGAAGGATGAATTCTTAAAATCACAAAGCTGGGGTTAGAAAATGGAGTCCTCAGAGAGCAGATTAATCAGTCCACACACCAACTAGGAATTTCTAGTCTTCTACCTTCACCCCTAATACACAGATACAAATACAGAGAAAGCCAAACCTGGAGTAACTGCTCCCCTATACAGAACCAGCACTAGGCAACTTGTTGTGGGGTAGCTGATTCTAGACTTCTTCTCTGAGGTCTGGCAGGTTCTAAAATCTAGAGATCCAAATTCTAGACTGGAAAGCAAGATGAAGTAGGTGGAATCTGTAAATCTGTAGAGATTGTGTTGTAGGTTCTAAAGTATGTAAATCGAATTTCTTTCTGCTGAAATCATCTTCCCATTCATAACAATATTATTTCAAAGTTGCCTGCTTAGTCTTCAAGGCACTGCATGGCAGACATTGTTCTAGAAGTTCTCTGTTCGTGATGACAGAAAGAGGAGGCCAGGACAAGACACCCCATAGAACACATGAACACCCAAAGTTTTTCCTGGGGACCGGGAGGGGAAGGGATGGGATAAGGGGCAAAGTAAGGTTCAGTAGGATCCACAATCAAGTTCCCCTCCCAAGGACCCTGTGTCCATCTAGCCTCCTAGAGCAGGAGGAATGAGGACAAATGCCTCCCACACAACAAAGGAGCTCTGTAGAGCCATCTCCTGCCCCAGTCATACAGCAGGACAGACCTGCCAAGATCTGACTCTGTCCAAGCTGAGTCACAGGATGAGCTTGGAATTGACCCGTGGAAAGCCAGTTCGCTCACATGCTGTATATAGAAGTCCCAGACATCTTTGATAGGGTCTGACAGGCACCCTCTTCAATAGCCACTTGAATCCAGGCAGAATTCTCATGTGAAGAAAAATAGACAAAGGCATGTTCCAGAACCCCTGTGGCAGCCAAATGGCCAAGAAGCACTAGCCACTAACTAGGAAGACAATGTATCCCAAACTGCACCTACCAGAAATCTGTGGCTCAGCACAGATGCCTCAGTTCCCAGAAAAACCAAAGAGGGATTAGACAGAGACCAAACTACACTCCCCAACTTCAGCTGGGCTTGGGTCTCCTCCTCATGGGACCTGGTCCTCACTGATGGAATTTACCTCCTTCTGACCTCTTCCTGGGAGGCTGAACAACCTGGGGGTGGGGGCTCTAGTGACTAGACTGGCTTCATCTACCCCTTTGCTCACGTGGAGAGAAACCCCACAGTAATTTTTATAATCCATTTGATACAACCTTCTTAAGTACACAGAATATTTATAATAGCTGTTTTTAACATCATTTTCTGTTAATTCTGTCACCCATGTCAATTTTGGGTCTCTATTGACTTTTCTTCATGTTTATAGATCCTAATTTCCTGTTTTGCTTTTGCATACCTGGGTAGGTTTTGACTAAATGCCAGACATTGTGATTTTGACACTGTTGGTTTTCTTGGTTGATGGATGGCTTTCTATTCTTTAAATACTACTGGGCTTAAAGTTAAACTTCTTGAGAAGCAGTTAAACTACTTGGGAACAGTTTGGTTTTATAATAGCTTTGAGGCACCGAAATTCACCATTCCATGTGCAAAATGCACTTTTCCCTTAGGACTGAGAATGAGACAAACTGTCCACCCATCATACCAGAGAACCTCACAGTGCAGTAAGACAAGAAAAATAATAGGCTTAAAGATCAGAAAAGAATACTGTTCCTATTTGCAGACAACAGGATTGTGTATAAAGAAAACCCAAGATGGCCTACAGAAAACTACTAAAACTTATGAGTTAATCTACCAAATTCACATTTATGCTTTGTCAGGAAGGTTCAGAGTAGCTGTTACTCTAGAGTCAATTTGAGCGACGCCCCCCCCCGCCCCACTGAAGCACTATTTTTCTGAAGATCCACTTTGATTTTCCAAATGTTGGGAGGGGTTTCCATTCCAGCTGGTGGAAACAAATTATTCCCAACCTGTGCAAATTCCAAGGATGGTTCTGCCTGTTCCTTTCCAGTGGTTCTTTCTCCAGCCCAGGGAGCTTCTTCACATATATGTGCTGATCACTTCAAATCATGTGGAGGAATGTGCTCACTCTGGGTGCAGCTCTCTCCTCTCCTGTAACCTGCCCCATAAATTTGAGCCACCTTGAATTCTCCAAACCCTAAACTCTGCCTCAGTTTGGAGAGACTGCCAGGATTTGATTGGATTCCCTCTCCCTATGCTACAGAATGGAAACTCTCTCCACGCTGTAAGCTGGAGGTAGTCATAAGGCTCCCTTCATTTGTTCCCTTTCTCTCGAGTTAGCTGTGCTCATCTCCCTATTACCCAATGTCTGAAAACAGGCCATTCATGTATTTTGTCTGGGTTTTTTTGGCTATTTAATGAGAGTATATACACTAAACATTTACTGTTAAAGAAAAAAGGTTGTTGGAATTGGCTGTGAATAATTCTGTTACTTAGGTGCATTACGGAATATGCATTCTATACTCAATAGGGTATGTTCATTTATACAATTTCAGAATAGATACAAAGACATTTGCCAGCATTTGCAGCACATAAAGCTCATGTTCCTTTAGGGCATTTATGAGTTCTTTGCCAGTGTTCATCATTTGATTTACGTATTTCAAAAGGATTCCATGCTGGTCACATCTAATGACACAGGTGTAAGATTCCCTGATTGTAGCAAAAAAAGTTACTGTATTTGGACCATAATTATCAAAGATAATTACTACTCTGTGAACACGCTTCTCTACATTTATTTAAAGGCTAGGAAGGAATTTACTGTAGTATGAGTTCCCCAAAATCTAGTGTTTTTGTGGTAGACAGAATTGCCTCCCAAAGATGTTCATGTCCTAATCCCCAGAACCTGTAAATATATTACGTTACATGGCAAAAGGCATTTAAAGTAAAAGATGCAATTGGGTATTTTAGGCCCATATGAATTGTTTCTAGAGTTTCACAGCCTCACAGAGGAGAACTGTGCCTCAGGACAAATCATACCCAGAGCCTCACCCAACACTTGATTTAGAGCTTTTGAGCCAAGAAGATTTAGATGGAGTTTTAGACTTTGAGTTGGTTCTGTAATAGGTTGAGACATTTGGTGGTGCTAAGAGAGAGCGAATGTATTTTTCATGTAGTATGGACAAATAATTGGATGCCAGAGGGTGTTCTGAAGGAGGCAGAATAATGGCCCCCCAAAGATGTCCACATTCTAATCTCCAGGACCTGTGAATATTTCACAGTATAAGGCAAGGGGGAATCAAGGTAGTAGGTGCAGTTAAGGTTGCTAATTAGCTGATTTTAAGATAGGGAGGTCATCCTGGATTATCTGGGTGGGCCCAATGTAGTCACAGAGGTCCTTAAGTGTAGGAGAGGGAGGCAGGAGTTCAGTGTCAGAGTGATGGAAGAGTTGACCGGCCATTGCTGGCTTTGAAGGTGGAAGGGGTCTGCAAACCACAAATTCAGGCAACTTCTAGCAGCTGGAAGGACAAAGAGAAACAGGTTCTCCCTGCAGTCTCCAAAAAGAAAAGCAGCCCTGTGACCTCCCTGTCTAGCAAGATGCATTTCAGACTTCAGACCTCCAGAGCTATAATGCTGTGTTGTTTTAAGCCACCAAATGTATGGTAATTTGTTACAGCAGCCATAAGAGACTAATAAAGTTGTATCTCCATATTCATTATATTCATAGGTTTTTGCTACATAATTCAATTCCTAGTGCCCAAGATTTCATTTATTAGAAAAGTCTTTCCCAGATTCCCAAGGTATTAAATTGTGACACATTAGTTAGTTTGGCAATAGAATTCCTATTTTAGAATTTCCATCTTTTACTGTGTTCAGGGGTTTCTCCTATGAGTTCTTCCACATTTTACTGAAAATGTTGTCCATATTCAGTGTCTCTAGAGGTATCTTTCTACACTTCTCTGATGTGATGAGGTAGAACCTATCACTGAAAACATCATCACATTCTTTCCTAATGTTCTGGTCCTATGGGAATTCTTTGATAACAATGGAGATATCACCTCCAGGAAAAGGCTTCCCTACAATAGCTGCATTTCTGCCCAGTGGGATTTCATAGAAATTTAATAAGTCTGAATTCTCACAGACTTATCCTCCACCACCACTGCATCCATAGCGTTTATGTGCAAAACGAGCTCTGACATATAATGTGTGGAGGATTCTTGCTAAAGGCTTTTCTGGTATCAGATACATTCTGGTACCAGAGACTTTCTTTCCTACACAATGTCTGTAACATATAAGACATAATTTATTACCGAAGGTGTTGCCACATTCACTGCATTTGCAAGACTTATTCCCTGTGCAAATTCCCTATTATCTACTGAGGCCTGACTTCTTAGAAAAGGCTGTTCCACAAACACTACATTTCTACCCCCGAGGAACTCACTGAGGTTTAACAAGGGTTGAGTTCCCAAAGAAGGTATTTCCACAGGCACTGTGTTCATCTCGCTTTGCTCTCGTGCAAGTTCACTCATGTATAAAGAGCTATGACTCCC
The DNA here is from genome assembly GCF_011800145.1 of Mirounga leonina. Classification (NCBI taxonomy): domain Eukaryota; kingdom Metazoa; phylum Chordata; class Mammalia; order Carnivora; family Phocidae; genus Mirounga; species Mirounga leonina. Next base: position 6,684,220 of record NW_023270718.1, read on the forward strand.
TGAGGAAGGTTTCTCCACCTTCAGTGAATTTATAGCTTTCTCTCTTGTATGAGTTTTCTTATGTTTAATGAGAACTGACATGTGGGCAAAGGCTTTGCCACATTCACTGCATGCATATGGTCTCTCTCCGGTATGAGTTCGCTGATGCTGAATGAGCTTTGACTTGCTCCTGAAGGCTTTTTCGCAGTCACTGCATTCGTAAGGTTTCTCTCCCGTATGAATTCTCTGATGCTTGGTCAGGTCCGACTTAAAAAAGAAAGTTCTTCCACATTCACTGCATTTATAAGGCTTCTCTCCTGTGTGAAGTCTCTGATGTGCAAGGAGGTATGCCTTCTGGGAGAAGGCTTTCCCACACACACCGCATCCATAGAGTTTTTCTCCTGTGTGAGATCGCTGATGTCTATTGAGCCGGCACTTCCGGCTGAAGGCTTTGCCACATTCACTGCATCCATAGGGTTTCTCTCCTGTATGAGTTCTCTGATGTACCATAAGCTGTGACTTTCTGGAGAAGGCTTTTCCACATTCATTACATTCATGGGGCTTCTCTCCAGTATGAGTTCTCTGGTGTTCAGTGAGCTGAATCTTCCTCATGAATGTTTTCCCACATTCATTGCATCCGTGCGGCTTCTCTCCTCTTTCAGTTCTCTGATGCCTAATGAGTTGTGCCTTCCTGGAGAAGGCTTTCCCACACTCACTGCATTCATGTGGCTTCTCTTCTGTGTAAGTTTTTTGATGTTCATTGAGCTGTGATTTAGTGCTACTGGGTTTAATGCATCCAAGGCATTTAAGTCCAGTAAGAATTGTATCCTGCTGGATGTAGACTGATGATTTCCTGCATCCACTAACCTCATCAGAATTCTCTCCTGTGTATCTTCTATTCTGGATAACAAAACCTAAATGTGATTTCAAACTTTTACAATGTGAGCCAAACTTATTGTGTCTTTGTGTTAAAGGAACAAGACTTTTGCATAAATCGAAATTGTTTCCAAGTGCATAACTTTGCTGATATCTTTCCAAAGTTTTACTCTCGTTTTGGTTTTCTGGGTGCCACTGCATATGGTCAATCTCCCATATTTCTTCTAGGAAAAAGAACAATGAAAACATCCATGATAATTTTAGGGGGAAAAAATGTAAAAAAAAAAAAAAAATTTGCCATGGTTTGGGCTAGCTCTTTATAAGATCCCTAAGAGAAATATATCCTATGCTCTGTGAAAAAAGACAATATTATAAAACAGCAAAGGGAAGAACAGCTACTTTAGAAACAACACTGGATAGCCTACAATGAATAAATATAACTTGGGATTCTTTCCAAACAGGACCTTGCAAAATGGAGATAGAAGTAAAAATAGAACCACACAGTGACTGGAATAGAACAAAACAAGATGGAGGGGAGGGATCCATTCATCCAACAAATATTGAATGTGCTGGTGTTTAGGAATATATTACTTTATGATATTTTTTTATTTTAAAGATTTATTTTTATTTATTTTTATTTATTTATTTGAGACAGAGAGAATGAGAGAGAGAGAGAGTACATGAGAGGGGGGAGGGTCAGAGGGAGAAGCAGGCTCCCTGCCGAGCAGGGAGCCCGATGCGGGACTCGATCCCGGGACTCCAGGATCATGACCTGAGCTGAAGGCAATCGCTTAACCAACTGAGCCACCCAGGCGCCCCTACTTTATGATATTTGAACGTTAGAATAATATATTAGAATATTAGAATTAGAATATATCAGTCACACTAAGGCAACTTATATAATCTGTGTCCATGGAGCTGTCGTTCTAGTAACAAGACAGAGAGCAAGATGGGGGGACGAGGGGATCAACAAGTAACCAAAGAAATAAAAAAAAATACAGATTATGCAAAATAGTATGTATGAAGGAGATGACAGAGTAGTGGTAGGTTAATCTTAGATAAAATAGTCATCCATGAGACAAGGCAAGTTAAGGTGACATCATAGGATAAGAATGAGCAATGTTATGCAGATAACTTGATGAAGAACATTCCAAGAAGGAACAGCCAATGCCAAAACCCAGAGGCAGAAAAATTTAGGCATCATCAAGAAACATAAAAAAAAGCCTGGTGTACCTGGACTATCCTGAGCTTGAGTGAAGTGGAAATTGCTAAGTTTGAAAAGGGAGGAAGAATTGAGAAGATATAGATGATGTAGGAAGACTTTGTTAGAAATTAGGTTTTATACTAAGAGCAATGGCCATAAGCCACTGAACATTTTTCGGAAGGAATACAACCCATTCTGAATTAGTATTTCCCAAAATACCAATAATCACACAGCTGTTGTATGAAAAATGAGCTGGAGAGATGAAGTTGTTGAGAGAATACACAACAGGATACAGCAGAGTTCAGCAAGGGGTAACAGCAGCATCAGCTGACCACCATGGAGATGGAGAAATGTACAAGAACAAGGACATAGTGCAGAGAAAGGAAAGACAATGACAGAAGGAAAAGATAAGGCTCACTGTAAGAATGAATGCCAGAGGAAGAAAAGGGAATCATCAAGCATAGCTTCTCAATATGTGGCTTACATATCTGTGTACCTGCTGGTGCCATTTAATAAGATGAGGAAGATTAGGGAGAGAGGTTTGACATTTGTGGGGACTCAAGTGCTCCATTTTGAGGGACACATCAGGCTTGAGATAATATATACATTCATGAACAAATATGAAGTATCCAGTTAGACCTATGAGTGTGGAGAAAGTTCTAGACTTCAGATAACTTTTTTTAAAGATTTTTATTTATTTATTTGAGAGAGAGAATGAGAGACAGAGAGCACGAGAGGGAGGAGGGTCAGAGGGAGAAGCAGACCCCCCGCTGAGCAGGGAGCCCGACGTGGGACTCGATCCCAGAACTCCAGGATCATGACCTGAGCCGAAGGCAGTCGCTTAACCAACTGAGCCACCCAGGAGCCCCCAGATAACTTTTTTTAAGTGGGCATGGAGCCCAATGCAGGGCTTGACCTCACAATCCTGAGATCAAGACCTGAGCTGAGATCGAGTCAGATGCTTAATGAACTTAATCACCCAGGCGCCCCTTCAGATAAAAATTTTAAGTCATGAGTATATAAACAGTACTTAAATATTTTGACTACACAGAACCAGGTGAGATAATGTAGGAAGAATGGACAGAGAAAGAGGAAGGCCCTGGACAAGAATTTCATAGATTCCAAGTCTTAAGAGTTTTGGGAGAGGGGCGCCTGGGTGGCTCAGTTGTTAAGTGGCTGCCTTCGGCTCAGGTCATGATCTTGGGGTCCTGGGATCTAGCCCTGCATCGGGCTCCTTGCTCAGCGGGAAGCCTGCTTCTCCCTCTCCCACTCCCCCTGCTTGTGTTCCCTCTCTCACTGTCCCTCTCTCTCTCTCTGTCAAATAAGTAAATAAAATCTTTAAAAAAAAAAGAGTTTTGGGAGAGGAATATGCAAAGAGAATTTGAAAATCCCATCCAGAGACATCAAACAAATGCTGATCAAACATAAACAATGTGGGTTTTCATAACAAAGGGTTGGAATCAGAAAATCAGAAAGGAGGACCTATAGCACCTCATCCCAAGATTACTGCGGTAAAATATTCAACAACTGCCTTGTTACTAAACCTTTCCCCTTTCATTCTACCTGCACACCAAAACTAACTTATATAAAACACCAATCACCTATTTAGACTAATACTGTAGTCAACACTTCAATTTTCTATGTAAAAATGATACAACCTCACCCAGTCCAATATACCCAAACACATATATGTCCATCTAGAATTGAAAAATAGGTCCTTAGGGGCACCTGAGTGGCTCAGTCAGTTAAGTGTCCAACTCTTGATTTCAGCTCAGGTTATGATCTCAGGGTTGTGAGATCAAGCCCCACACCTGGCTCCATGCTGAGTGTGGAGCCTGCTTAAGATTCTCTTTCTCTCAAAAAAAAAAAGAAGGTAGCAGGAGGGGAAGAATGAAGGGGGGGAAATCAGAGGGGTAGACGAACCATGAGAGACGATGGACTCTGAAAAACAAACTGAGGGTTCTAGAGGGGAGGGGGGTGGGAGGATGGGTTCGCCTGGTGGGTATTGAGGAGGGCACGTTCTGCATGGAGCACTGGGTGTTATGCACAAACAATGAATCATGGAACACTTCATCTAAAACTAATGATTAACATAAGAATAAAAAAATTAAAAAAAAAAAAGATTATCTTTCTCTCTCCCTCTCCCTCTGCCCACCCTGCTCATGCATGTGCACATTCTCTCTCTAATAAAAAAAAAAAAAAAGAAAAGGTCCTCAAGCCATCTGCCCTTGTCCCAGAGAAGAGTACAGTTGTACTGACTGGTGGAAACATCACCTTCTCCAATGAGTTTAATCATACTATAACTGTGTACTATGCTGTTCAATAAAATTTTCTGCAATGATGGGAATGTTCTGTATCTGTGTTTCCTAATATGGTACCCACTAGCCACGTGTGGCTATTGAGCACTTGAATGTGGGTGACCAGAGTGACAGTGGAACTGAATTTGTAATTTTACTTAATGTTAATTACACTTAGGTAGCCACATGCGGCCAGTGGCCAATACAATGGACAGCACAGATACAGGTCATCTGTATCCATATAAACCATATCCGTACTTGCCATTATAATCTACTTAATATACTCATCCCCAAATTTTCTTCTTTCAACTAATGCCACAGTCTTCCTTAATCTCTGTTCCTACATCATCTGTCACCACCAATTAAGAGATTCATTCCCCATCCAGGAACAAAACATCAACCTGCCTTATCTTCCATTTATCCTAGAATTCCAAGCTGTAACTTCCTGTTTCAATGCTACTCCCTAGCTATCAAGCAAGACCATCTACAAATAGCATAAAAAGTTAAAACAGAACCAAATTCACACTTTCTAAGCCAATTATTAACATAAAGTCCACAATAATCAGCCATTTCCTTTCATACAGTCTCCTATAGGCCAATGTACTAAGGATCTCCCACATTGCTTTCCTCAACTCTATCTCTAACCCATGTCATTTTGACTTGAAATTCAACTATCTTTCTTGCAGAAATTATTTTATCATTCTTCCAAAAAGTACTTTAATTCTTTCTGTAACACTTCACCAAAGCTCAATTTTCTCTAATTTTGCAAAAACAGCCCGTCTATGCCTCATAATCAAATCCTAAAAATTTTAATGGGACTTTGACACTTGGAAGGTATTCTGTCCTTCATTAGATCCAGCTCTTTCAGAGTGCAGTAGGATGGCAGTTCTTCAACTACACGGATCAAAGCACAGCTGGCCTAGTTAAGTTTTTCCAAGCTCATATGCTCAGGGCACTCCCCATTTCTAGTAGATTAGAAACCAAATCTCCAGAGACAAAGCCTGTGGTTTGAAAAAGTTCCCATGTAGTTTACACACATCCCTGATTTAAAAAGAAAACAAAACAAAATAAGACCTACTTTCAAGATGTGGGGAACAAACACATGCAAGTGATGCTGTCAGTGAATGATTATCTAGTCTACATGCAGTAAGGAAGACTAACATAGAGGCCTTTTCTCCATATGGAAAAAGAAGCCTCATACCCACCATAAAACAATATGATAAAACATGTGATCATGACTGAGTCAGTGCAGTATAGACACAAAGTACAGAAAAATTAGAAAAGAGGGAGTTCCAAGTGTGCACTGGAACTTGTGGAGATAAAAAGAGATCAAGGTGGGGGCGCCTGGGTGGCTCAGTCGGTTAAGCGACTGCCTTTGGCTCAGGTCATGATCCTGGAGTCCCGGGATCGAGTCCCGCATCGGGCTCCCTGCTCGGCGGGGAGTCTGCTTCGTCCTCTGATCCTATCCCCTCTCATGTGTTCTCTCTCTCTCATTCTCTCTCTCAAGTAAATAAATAAAATCTTAAAAAAAAAAGAGAGATCAAGGTGAAGGAAGGCGGTATCTGGCCGTAAAAATGCAACACAATCAAATGCACAGATGCCAATCCTCAGCTTATTGGACACTATATGACCTGTGGCTTTCAATAAAATCTATCACTTCCTCCTCTTTGGAATAAGTTTGTCACTTGTTTCTGGGACATTTTCTGACCCTCCTCCCACCATAGCCCCAATACTTCTCACTCTACCCAGCTGGGTTCTTATCTTATCAACCTCTAAATATATGTGGACCTCTTGTTTTTTTAACCAGTTCTCACTCCTCCTGTTTTCTCATCAAGTTCCACCACTTTAATGCCCCCCGCCCACAGAGGAATACAGCCATACCATTAAAAGGGACTAACTGAACAACCGAAGACAGCCGATGTGTGTAGCAACAGGTGCAATGCAAGGTTAAATGATCACAACCTACTCCGAGGTGGGAATTGAGAGTGTGCAATTCCCTAAGGCCTTTTCAAAACAATAAAATCTAATATAAGTAGCAGAGACTGTCAGAAATAATACAGAAAATTCAAGGCAACTCACAGGTAACTAAGCACCTAACGTGTACAGCAGCAGAGCAGAACCTAAGTAAAACGCACTAGGAGTAAAAGGATTCACCAGGAGGAAAAATGATCTCAGGTTGCAACACAAAAGCTGAAGGAAAGAGGACTTCCCAGGATAATTATCCTCGGTGCCGGCAAAATATAGAATTAGAGGTCTGATCAGACTACAAAAGGGGAGATGTCAACCTGGGAATAACTGTCAGAGTACAGAGAGCTAAACTCTTCAAATATATCTGAATACACTCTATGACGGTGAAGACATTATCTGGGAGAAAGGAGGACCTCTGCTTTTGCATACAGGAAGGAGGACATCAAAGGGCAGCTGCCCTGGTAGCTGGCAACATACGGGGATTACACTGCCGATCAGACATTAGTAGAAGAGGTCAATTTGGGACTCTCCAGCAGAGAACAGAGAGCTTAGGCCTTGAGAATGAATGAAACTTTTAATATGAGAATGAAGCAGAAGATTAAAAAAAGAAAGAAAAACCCACAAAAACCCAGAACCTGGAAGTTGGGGAAGGAGAGGCTGAATAGTAGTAGATTGAGGTGCCCTAAGCGACAAGGTACGTGTAGTTTTTAGATGACCTCAGGTGAGGTGGGTTGTCAGGGAGGGATTTCAGCCCTTTTGAAAGGGGCAAGGATGTGCAGAAGACGAGAACTGTGCCAAGTGCAAAGCCATCTGTATGGGAGCAAGTCGGTGAGGAACAGGAGGTGGGAACGCTGCAGAAAAGGGAAGTAGAAGACAGGCAGAAGCTGGGCAGGAGGGAACCAGGTAAGAAATCTGGATCCTACATGAGCCAAGACTGTAATCAGATCTAGAAATGAGAAAAAAAGGAAGACCTCAACCTTTAATAGCAGGCAAAGAACAGCCCGAATAAAGAAGAGTGATACAGAAAGGAGTTACTCAGATTTTTGTGTCACCAACTGGCATAAGAAAAGTTCTCCAGGGACGCCTGGGTGGCTCAGTTGGTTGAGCGTCTGCCTTCGGCTCAGGTCATGAACCCCAGGGTCCTGGGATCAAGTCCCACATCGGGTTCCCTGCTCACTGGGGACCCTGCTAGTCCCTCTGCCTGCCGCCCACCCTGCTTGTGAGCGCTCTCTTTCTCTTTCTCTGACAAATAAATAAAATAAAATCATTAAAAAAAAAAAAAAAAAGAAAAGTTCTCCACACAACACTTCCAAAGTGTTAACCTTTCACTGGCCCACTGGAGTTTTAGTGTCCTTTCTCCCCATTTTCTTGGTTTTCACTCACTCACCTTGACAGGTTTGACTCTGAGCTGCTCCCACTACCGTCCATGATGGTTCTCCTTGCTCCAACTGGAAGAGTGAATCTGGTTTGCCAGCTTGATAACCTGTAAAATGGGAAATCATTGAAAACTTGGCACCAAGTATTTAAGCTTGGGGAATCTAAGAAAACTGGAGAAAGTCTGTACATCATTTATACTTCAGTAAAGCAAAATCCTTTTCCTGGGGGAGGGAGAGCATATATACTCTAGCACCAAAGAGGAGAATAAAAGTCTGTTCTCTACAATGTGTTAGTCCAAACCAGGAGATATTTCAGGGACACTACCAATTTTATTGAATGAGAAAGAAAAGGCAACGGATTGTGATGCCGTCCTCACCCACTGACACCAGGTTCCTATAGTTCTCCAACATCACTTCCCGGTACAGGTCCTTCTGAGATGGAGCCAGTAACTGCCATTCCTCCCAGGAGAAGCCCACAGCCACGTCCTCAAATGATAATGACGCCTGTAACAACAGATGCCGATGCAATCTAAGGTGGAACAGGTGATGCGGAAAAGAGGGACAGGAACACGTTCTCATCATTTTCCCTTGATAAGTTATGCACACTGTGAGTATTTCACATACCACAGGACCATATGTCTTAGTCCATTCAGGTTCCTATAACAAAATGCCAGAGACTGTGCAGCTTATAAAAGCAGAAATTTATTTCTCACAGTTGTGGAAGCTGGGAAGTCCCAGATCAAGGAGCCAGCAAGGTTGCATTCTGGTGAGGGCCCACTTCCCAGTCCAAAGGCCCCACCTCCTAATACATCATCTTTGGGGGTTAAGATTCTAACATACGAATTTTGTGGGGACACAAACATTCAGACAACACCACCATGGAATTCTATTAATTAGTTCTTCTTAGCCTAAAAGAGTACTAAAGTAATATTTGAAGAAAAAAAAATACTTGCAGAGACAAAACAATGTGGAGGAAGAATGTTCATTATTTGTTTATAACAGTGAAAAATTATCCATATCTACACGTCCATCAGAAACAGACAAGGGGGCGCCTGGGTGGCTCAGTCGGTTAAGCGTCTGCCTTAGGCTCGGGTCGTGATCCCAGGGTCCTGGGATCAAGCCCCGCATCGGGCTCCCTGCTCAGCGGGAAAAGCCTGCTTCTCCCTCCCCCACTCCCCCTGCTTGTGTTCCCTCTCTCGCTGTGTCTTCCTCTGTCGAGTAAATAAATAAAATCTTAAAAAAAAAAAAATCAGGGCGCCTGGGTGGCTCAGTTGGTTAAGCGACTGCCTTCAGCTCGGGTCGTGATCCCAGGGTCCTGGGATCGAGCCCCGTATCGGGCTCCCTGCTCAGCAAGGAGCCTGCTTCTCCCTCTGACCCTCCCCCCTCTCATGTACTCTCTCTCATTCTCGCTCTCTCAAATAAATAAAATCTTTAAAAAAAAAAAAAAATCAATTTGGTAGTGGGGCCCCTGGCTGGCTCAGTCGGTAGAGCATGACTCTTGATCTCGCAGTCATAAATTCAAGCCCATGTTATGTATAGAGATTACTTAAAATCTTAAAAAAAAAAAACAATTTGGTAGATGTAAACCTATTAATGCCAATGATCTTCAAGGTACTCTCTTAAATAAAAAAAAAATCAAGTTCCCAAGTTGTATATATAGTATGATCCCCAGATATATGGCAAAGTCTTAATAATATACACAATTATATATGTATAAGTATACATATTGATGCATATAAAAACGTGTATAAATATATTCTACCACATGTCAATTATACAAAGAGATTGACTGGAGACCCAAACTATTAACATCTGTTACCTCTTGGGTTGGAGGTTGGGCAGGAAGAGGTGAAAGGGGATATTCTCTTTTGGTGTAAATACTTCTTTTTGTTTGAATCTTTTACATGCAAATGGAGCCACGCATCATTTAAGTAATTAATAATACAAACGCCAGACCAGGAATAATTGACTCTGCCTTCATTTCTGAAACTGCAGTTGAAAAGGTATAAAGGGAGCATTACCACTGTTTGTACTCCAAGCTGTTATCAAAGAGTGGAACTTTCAGCTGTCTTCTGCCAAATGGCAGAATTCTTCTTCATGGAGGACCACTCAAAGGTCAAGCAGCCCATTCATTCTATTAAATAATTCAGGCTTTATTCTGGGGTAAAGTGTGGCCTGCCAGAAGATTCTATTGTCCAGGTGCACTGCTTTTGAAGAATTTTGCCCAATCAAGTTCTGCTTTGGAATTATCCCCTTAGTTTACTGACGAACATAATGAGAAAAAGCCAAAGGAAACATCTTATGCCTTTATTACATGACTGATATTGAGGACACTGTCTACCACAAAATCTCTGTGAAGAGCTAGGAAAAGAAATTTCTTAAGCACTAAGAGCAATGAAATTACTTTCCCTGAAGAACTGGTTTGCTTTCTCCTCACAGACACTACAAATCATGTAACTTTTCATGTTTTTCTTGTTATTACAGCTGCCAAGAAATGAGACACAAATTCAAAGCTAAGCCAGCCCATAAGATCTTTACCTCGGTTCCATCCTTAAGGGCTTTGTATGAATCTTACGACCCATGTATCTTGCTTCCTAACTCCCCAGATTTTAAGATTATGGCCTAAACTTATTTTCCACAGATCCTGACTTTTATCAACATATACTGTTTCATTTTATCAGATTGTTTATTTTTTAACTTTTTAAAAAGATTTTATTTACTTGAGAGAGAGAGAGAGAGTACAAGCAAGGGGAGAAGCAGGCAGAGGGAGAAGCAGGCTCCCCACTGAGCAAGGAGTCTTATGCAGGGCTCGATCCCAGGACTCTGGGATCATGACCCGAGCCAAATGCAGACGCTTAACAGACTGAGCCACCCAGGCACCCCCAGTCTGTGTTTTAGAAGCTTCCACAAATCCACTGGGAAACAAAGGACAAAAATAGGTAAAATAAGCCTTACCCGGGCCTTGGTCATGTTCTTCTGTTCTGAAGAAAGGGCTAGCAACTGCAGGGTATACTCTGTCTTCTGTCTGCTCCCGGCCTGCCTGGAAGTTATGGTCAGATATCTCAGGTCAGGCTGCTGCCAGAAATGATGATCTCCTAAGCCTGAGACCTCCTCCTTCTTCCAGTACTGATAATGTCTTATTCCTGTAGACTAGAACCTGTGGATTCAAGAGCAAATTCAACTGTAAGAGGATATGTACCTGGGATCCCAGCTTTCTCTTGCCATGCAGACTTACTCCAACAAAAGGCCCCAACATTTCTTCTGTCTCTTTAACACCAGGAAAGCTTTTACATCACGGGGCCGTGCTCCATAAGAAGACATGGGATGGGCAAGAGGAATGCCCCCCCCTTTTTGGGCAAAGTTAGACTAGAATGGATGTGAAAGAGATGGGAAAAAAACCCAACTCATGATCTTGTCTGTAGCCAAGTTCTTACACAAATCAATTTTAGGAAAGATAATGGATACAAGTGGTGGCTCTGGAAACTGCCTTAAAACCACCTGTGCCCACACATTCCTAAAATTTCTGTTTATTGCACTGGAGCAATTATCCTATCTGAAGACCAAGGGACTATAAAAATCATGAGCATCGTCTTATTTAATCCTCAATACTACTCTATAAGGTAAGCATGATCTCCATTTTATTTTATTTTATTTTTTTTTAAAGATTTCATTTATTTATTTGAGAGAGAGAATGAGATAGAGCACATGAGAGGGGGGAGGGTCAGAGGGAGAAGCAGGCTCCCCGCTGAGCAGGGAGCCCAATGCGGGACTCAATCCCGGGACTCCAGGATCATGACCTGAGCCGAAGGCAGTGGCTTAACCAACTGAGCCACCCAGGCGCCCCATGATCTCCATTTTAAACATAAGTAAGCTGAGGCTTGATCAGGTGAAGTGTGTTGTCCATGTTAATATCCTCCCTAAGTAGCAATATGGGAATCTGAATCCACATCTGCCTCTCTCCATTATGGCATATTCCTTTTCCGATAGCCTCACAATACAATTTCTTTTCTTTCTCATGCAGTTTAATAATTTTACTCCCTGGGGCGCCTGGGTGGCTCAGTCGGTTAAGCGTCTGACTCTTGATTTCAGCTCAGGTCATGATCTCAGGGTCCTGGGATTGAGTTCAGCATCGTTGGGCATCCTGCTCAGTGGGGAGTCTGCTTCTCTCTCTCTCTGCTCCTCCCCCGCTTGTGTTCTCGCTCCCAAATAAATAAACCAAATCTTAAAAAAAAAAAAAAAGAACTTTACTCCCTAGCACTTCATACTATGGAGTGGCCACACGGTCATAGTTGCAAAAACAGAACCCCTGGAACCAGTTCTTGTAATATTTGCTATGCACACCCAGCCAGCTCCTCCCACACAAGCCAGAATGCAAAGGCAGAGCCACCCTTGCCTCAGCAGCTGCAGGTCAGAGATCAGTCTCCCCAAGGGCCAAGCCCTAGAGCCATGCTGGAAACTCACACTCTGGTGCCTGGGTGGCTCAGATGGTTAAGCGTCTGCCTTCGGCTCAGGTCATGATCCCAGGGTCCTGGGATCGAGTCCCGCATCGGGCTCCCTGCTCCTTGGGAGCCTGCTTCTCTCTCTCTCTCTCTGTCTCTCATGAATAAATAAATAAAATCTTTAAAAAAAAAAAAAAAAAAGAAACTCACACTCTGAGGACACCAACACCATGAAGTCAATTTGAATTTTGCTTCACCCTGCAAGGCAGCAAATTATTCTCAAAGACTCTCTTGCTCTCTTGAATCCTCCATACCCAGAAAGCTCATCTCTGACTCATTCTCTGGCCAACTGGTAAACACAGTAAACAAGGATACCTACCACCCCCATGTCTAATCCTGACAATGCTTTATCCCAGTCTTGGCCCTTCAGTCTAGTCTACCTGCAGTGCCAGCCTAAAAAGAATGGTATACAACTCCACATGGGTAGGAGAAAGGTAGGAAGAGGTGGTTAGACATGAATGAGTTTACAACTGAGACCTCCAGGACTGGAGATCAAGGACTCAACCATTTCCCAGAAGCTGCTTGGCAGACTTTCCCTCACCCTCAACAGAGCTGAGCTGCACCAAATGTTCATGCCTGGAACATAGCAATGAAACTGAAAACGGCAATGGAACTACCCTGATTGGTAGGACTAATCTGCATCTCCTACTGAACTAAGGTTAAGGTCAAGTTCTTAGATGGATGACTGTCTAAATAAAATAGGGATTTTTCTTAACAAAAGGGGCATGGATGTCAGGATGGCAGCCAACAGTAGCCAATAAAATAAATTAATAGGTTAGAAGAGAAAAGCCTAAATTGATATTGAAAAAGTAGCTCATAAAATTCAGTATTCCTCTTGTTAACAAACCTATAATAGCCTAGGAACGGAGTGGCTACCTCCTTAGACTCATTATGGTACAATGGGAAACAGCTGGTTTTTGTTCCAGGTTTCTGGCACACAGCTCCTAAAATCTTTGGAGTGCCAAGAGTAGCTCTGATATGCCAATGAGATTATTGGTGGCTGGGGGTCCACAGACAGCTTCAGGATAGAGGGTGGTCCCCAGAAAGATCAAGGCATGATTAGAGGGTTGGAACTTTCAGCCTCATCCCCTGGGAAGTGGAGAGGGGCTGGAGATTGAGTTTAATCATCAGTGGGCTATTTAATCAACAAAATCTCCTAAATTACACGGTTTGGAGAGCTTCTGAGTTGAACACTCAGGTGGTGCCAAGAGGGTGGTGTACCCCAACTCCATATGGACAGAAGCTCCTGTGCTCAGGACCCTTCCAGATCTCACTCTATGTACCTCTTCATCTGGCTGTTCATTTGTATCTCTTGTAATAAATTGGTGACAGTAAGTAAAGTATCTTCCTGAGTTCTGTGAGCTGTTCTAACAAATTATTGAACTTGGGGGGCGGGGTGTAGAAACCTCTGATTTATTTTTTAAAAAGATTTATTTATTTGAGAGAGAGAACAGGGGGAGGGGCAAAGGAAGAGGAAGAGAGAGAATCTCAAGCAGACTCCCAGCTGGGAGTCTAAATTCATGTCTAAATTCCCTCCACTGATGGCAGAGCCCAGTGCAGGGTGATCTCACAACCCTGAGATCATGACCTGAGCCAAAATCAAGAGTCAAACACCCAACCAACTGAGCCACCCAGGTGCCCCCGAAACCCCTGATTTATAGCCAGCTGGTCAGAAATACAAGGGGCAACCTGGGAATAGTGACATGTATCTGAAGTGTGGTCAACCTTGTGAAAGTGAGCCCTTAATCTGTGGGATCTGCATGAATTCCTGGTAGTTAGCATCAAAACTGAGTTGAATTTTAGGACACCCAGTTGTTGTCCAGGGAGTTGGGAGAATTGGCTGGTGTGGGGACAAACTCCCACACATGTGATGTCAATAGTGTTGGGAGAAAAAAACAGCTTACTGATAAAACAAGAACAAAATAAAATCCTATAAATCTCTTGTAAAAGGATACATCAAGTGTAACACCATTTGCATAAACTTCTTAAATGCACATAGAAATAGAATATATAGTTTGGAGATACACACTTAAAGTCCAAAAATTATTATAATGTAAAATTTCAAGTTAGAGGTTACTTCTAGGGATGAAGAGGAAGGAATGGAGTTGGGACTTGTAGTTGACATGTTAGTTGGAAGTCACACTGTCTTTCTTTCCAAAAGATAAGAGGAAAAAAGGAAAAACATCTAAAGCAAAACAAAAGCAAAGCAAAGCAAGTAAAATCACTTTACATGCCCAATGGAGAGCCAGTGAGATGCTGGAAGCATTCCTATGAAGCATGGGAAGGCGTAAATACCACCATTCTCATTCATCACTGGTCTTATCATGTCATTAGAGAGAAGAATCAAATAGCAGTGATCAATATGAAAGAAAAGAAATTAACAACATTGCACAGTATTACGGTACACCCAGAAAACTCAGGTAGTTGAAATGGACAAGACTCAAAAATAAGAGTTAGTCATGATGAACATAGTAATGTACAAAACTGCTCAAGTCACTAAGTTGCACAACTTAAACTAATGTAACATTGTGTGTCAACTGTACTAAAAAAATTTAGTCAGTGGTTGAAACTGACATGAAAATGACACATGAAAAATGATAACATTCCTTTACATATATAAATACTATCTGTTGGTATTATTATTTTTGGTATAACTGACATATATTAGTTTCGGGTGTACAATGTAACAATTCAGTATCTGTATACATTACAAAATGGTCACTGTAATAAGTCTAGTTAACATTTGCCACCAGTTATAAAATTTCAAATATGCAATATGGTATTATTATAGTCACCATTCTGTACATTACATCCCTATGACTTATTTATTCTATAACTGGAAGTTTATGTCTTTTGACCCCTTTCACCCATTTCACCTACCCCCAAACCTCAGCCTCTAGTAACCACCAAACTGTTCACTGTATCTATGAACTCGGTTTTTTCGTTTTGTTTCATTTTTTAAGATACCCTATACATAAGTGAGATCATATAGTATTTGTCTTTCTCTGATTTATTTCACTTGGTATAATGCCCTCAAGGTCCATCCATGTTGGTGCAAATGGCAAGGTTTCCTTCTTTCTTATGGCTGAATAATATTCCATTGTGTGTGTATAAACGACTGAGCCACCCAGATGTCCCTCCAATATATGCATTTCTACTACATGTCTAAATTCCCTCCACTGATTGCTTTAGTTGAATTAAACAAAAGTTGAGATGTAGGATTATTAAAATGCAATTCAAAACATTTCCACTGTAATTTTTTCTGAATCATAGATTATTTAGACGTGTATGGTATGCTTACCAAAAATGGGAGATTTTCTAGTTATCATTTTGATATTGCTTTATAAGTTTAATTCCACTGTAGCCAGAGAAAGTATTCTGTATGATTTCAATCCTTTGAAATTTGTTTAGACTGGCTTTATGGCCCACCATATGCTAATTTTTTTCCCATATGCTAAATTTTTATAATTGTTCTATGTGCATTTGAGAAAAATCATTGGGGGGAGTGTTTTACACTGGTCAAGTTTGTTAATTATGTTATTCTAATTGTTCAGGGGTTGGCAGTATAGTGGGTTGGTGAACTGTTTTTGTAAATAATGTTTTCCTGGAACACAGCCATACCCATTTGTTTATGTATTCTCTAGGCTACTTTCATCTCACAATGGCAGAGTTCAGCAGGTGCAGGACTATCTGGCCTGCAGAGCCTAAAATATTTACTCTCTTATTGCTCTTTACAGAAACTTTGCTGACCACTGTTAAACTATAGCCTTCTAGCTTTTCATCTCCTTGTTCTCTGTTACTGAGTGACGTATGCTAAGAACCTCCCGTTATGACTGGGCATTTGTCATTTCTCCTTGTATGTAGCATACCCCACAATTCAGGAATTCTACTAAGTATATCATGCATCAAAATGCATGTACAAAAATGTTCGTATCAGCATTCTTTATAACAGACACAAGCCAGTAACAACCAAAATGTGTATTAATAGTGGAATGCATAAATAAATTGGGGTATAATCACACCAAAGAATACCATACAGCAATGAAAAAAAAAATGAACTATTGCTAAATGCAACAAATTAGATGAATTTCACAACAAAATATTCAGCAAAAGAAACCAGATACAAAAGGACATGTACCCTATGATTCCATTTGTATAAAGTTGGTTTTTTTTAAGATTTTATTTATTTGAGAAAGACAGAGAGCGAGCACAAGCAGGGGGAGCCGCAGAAGGAGAGGGAGAAGCAGGCAGGGAGCCCAACGATGCTGGGCTCAATCCCACGACCCTGAGATCATGACCTAAGCTGAAATCAAGACTTGGATGCTTAACTGACTGAAGCCACCCAGGCGCCCCTCCATCTGTATAAAGTTAACAGCCAGGCAAATTTGATGTTTTTAGGGTAATAATTACCTCTGGAGAGAAGGGAGGAGATTAGGATGAGATGGGGCTCCTAGGGTGCTATAATATCCTATTTTTTCATTTTTAGTGTTATACTTCAAAAATACTCTTAAAGTACAGATCAGTTTCACTTATAAATGTAGAAGCAAAAATTTTTAAATTTTATTATGAAAAGGTTCAAGCCAAAGAAGAAGAAACAGTATAATAAAACCCTATGTACAAAGAAAGAGGAGGGGCACCTGAGTGGCTCAGTCGGTTAAGCATCCAACTCTTGATTTTGGCTCAGGTCATGATCTCAGGGTCATGGGACTGAGCCCCGCATCAGGCTCCTTACTGGGTGTGGAGCCTGTTTGAGATTCTCTCTCCTTCTGTCCCTGCCCGAGTGTGGGGAGGGGAGGGGAGGGGAGGGGAGGGGAGGG
>NW_023270718.1:6701635-6733465 GCF_011800145.1 Mirounga leonina
CATCGGGCTCCTTGCTCCGCAGGGAGTCTGCTTCTTCCTCTGACCCTACCCCCTCTTGTGCTCTCTCTCTCAAATAAATAAAAATAAATAAATAAATATTTAAAAAAAAAGAATATACAGCAAACATGGGCGCAAGAGGCCAGAAACCCCATCTTTAAAAGGATGTGGTAAGCATCAACAACGGAACTCCCCAAACGCTGTCCCCAACACCGACAACGCCGACACGACTCCTGCTTCCCCCAGCCAGACGCCCCATACCGCTACTCTCCCCAGGTTCTCGTTCCAGCACGAAACCTCACAAGCTCCCCCTCCACGGGGAACTCCCAAGTGATCCTTCAACACAACCCCTAGCGAGATGTCCCATTCGCTTCCCCCAACACCGACCCCCACGCGCTCCAGGACAGAACAAAAACAAACACACCGCAAACCCCAACGCGCTCTCCCTGGCCCCCAAACACTCCCAGGACCGACAATGACCTGGCGATAACGTCGATCTTCACCTCTGGAGACAAATCATCGCACCACTTCCCCAAGCACTTTGCTTCAGCGTCTACCGCCCCCCCGAGCCCCACCGCAGCGACTGCGAGGACGGCGGCCGACGAGGGCCAACGTGCGTTGTTCCAGAGACCCGGAATCTGGCGCGAGGCGCGGCCTCTGTGACGTCATATTGCAGCGCCGGCTCCCGGCTGGTCGCCAGGAGCAGCGGTTTCCCTCACTTCCTGCCCTGGGGCGAGCGTCCTCTCTCTTTGCGCCTTTCGCGGGAAGGCGCTAGACGGTGAGAAGCTATTGAAAACGCTTTATTTCGCTTTATTTCCAGGCCACTTTAGCCATTGGGCCCCGAATTTGTAACATTCACCAGGGGCGGTGCATATACAGCTTAGCGTGTCAGAAACTCAGTGAGGCCTGCGCAGATCTCTCCTCAGGACCGGCCGAGATGGTCTGGTTTAAAGCGCTTTCACTTAAAAGAACAGGGAGAAGCTAAGTGGGCGCGGCCCGCGTAGAAGTTCACCGGAAGGGAGTTCGAGCCGAGCCTGAGCAACAACAGTGGAGGGGAACGGGCTAGTATCCTGGGAATGCTGGCTGGAGGCGGCTTTGTGGAGAAAGCGGCATTGGCGGCCGGGCTAGGTTTTAGAGAACCGCTGAAAAAGGCATCGGTCAGAGAGTGGGCAAACAGAATCCTAAAGCTCTTGGTATGATTCCTGTGGGTGGAAACGGGGCACAAGGCTGATGGGGGTCAACAAGCGGCGGAGCTAATAGAGAAGCGTGGCTCTCCCGCGGTGGGAGGAGTCAAAGACGCGGCAGGCTTTTCTTTCCCTGAAGATGAAAAATACCTAGAATCAGGGCGCCTGGGTGGCTCAGTTGGTTAAGCAACTGCCTTCGGTTCGGGTCATGATCCTGGAGTCCCGGGATCGAGTCCCGCATCGGGCTTCCTGCTCAGCGGGGAGTCTGCTTCTCCCTCTGACCCTCCTCCCTCTCATGCTCTCTCTATCTCATTCTCTCTCAAATAAATAGATAAAATCTTTAAAAAAAAAAAATACGTTGAATCAAAAGCTCTGAGGGGCCCCTGGCTGGCTCGGTCACTTGACCTTGGTGTGGCTGGGGGATAGATTGCACTTAAAAATTTTTTTGAATCTTAAAAAACAAAAAAAAACAAAACTCTGAGAAAAGGAAGCGGTTCTGTTCAGTATTGCAGCCCAACTGAGCTCCCAGTGCGGAACTCACTCCCCACGGTTACACAACAAGGCTTAGAGCGCCTTCCAGTTAAAGGGATTATTCATTCATTCATCCGGATGTTGATAAAATGCCTACTATGTGGCAGATACTGTTCTGCATGCTAGGGTAACAAAAGCTATAAATGCAGGCAAAAATACCCTTGGTGGAGCTTACTGGAATGCAGAATGTAAAATTGCTGGTTTGAATGTAAAGTTGCAAGAGTGTTTATGATTCCCACCTACAGTGTGACCTACAATGCCTGGCAGCCGGACGTAACCAAAGATAAGTAACCAAAGATGATTATTCTTAAGTCTTAAGATCTAATGGAATTTGCTTCGCTAGGTTTTGAAGTTTTTGAGGGACCCATACCCCTTTCTTCCTCCTAATTTCTCTCTCATGGAATGGGAATGTCTATCCTACCCCTGTCCAACCACTGTATTTTGCAAGTGAGTAACTTCTCTAATTTTACAGGTTCATAGCTGGAGAGAAATTTTGCCTCTGGGTAAATTCCACCTGAAGTCTTACCCATATATGATTTAGATGAGACTTGGACTATATAGACTTTAGAGTTGATGCTGGGATGAGCTAAGACTTTGAGGGTTGTTGGAATGGAATGTATTTTGCATGCACAAAGGTCATGAATTTCGGGGGGGGATAGGAGTGGAATATTATGGACTGAATGTGTCCCCTCAGATTCACAAGTAGAACATCCTAACACTCAGCTATATTTGGAGGTGGGACCTCTAAGGAAGTAATTAAAGTTAAATGAGGTCCTAAGGGTGGGGCTCTGATCCCAGTGAGTTCAGTGTCCTTATTGGAAGAGACACCAGAGAGCTCTTTCTCTGTGTAGACAAACTGCGGAAATGCCTTGCGAGAACATGGTGAGAAGGCAGCTAGATGTCTGCAAGCCAGGAAGAGTCCTGACCAGAAACCAAATCAGCTGGAAACTTGATTGTGGACTTCTAGCCTCTGGAACTGTGAGAAAATGAATTTCTGTTTTTTCAAACACCCACTCTGTGGTATTTTGTTATCACAGCCAAAGCAGTCTAATACAGTGGTGAATTACATTGCTTAGAAAATTAGACAAAATTTTGGTGGCGCCTGGGTGGCTCAGTCGTTAAACGTCTGCCTTCAGCTCAGGTCATGGTCCCAGGGTCCTGGGATCGAGCCCCGCATCGGGCTCCCCGCTCCACGGGAGGCCTGCTTCTCCCCCTGCTTGTGTTCCCTCTCTCCTTGTCTCTCTCTCTGTCAAATAAATAAATAAAATCTTTAAAAAAAAAGAAAATTAGACAAAATTTAACTTACTTTGCATTCTTTGGGTAAACCCAGCGTAGTCATGAAGTATTTATTTTTTATATATATTGCTTATATAAAGAGAATCCTGTGAAACATTTGTGGGATTATGGCGGAAGGAACAAAAATTTGGATCAGGCAAATTTAACAATATGGGCTGACCATGAATTGCTTCTGGCTTTAATGTTTGAGCTCAGTTAGAATGGCTCTACAGTTTGCTTGGTTGGTTGACTGAAACTGGACTCAAAGGTGGCCTACACTAAAGTTTAAAAGCCAGAAATTTCTTTATATTTTGTAAAGATTCCAAAAGTATATGGAGTTAGGAATGCTAATGTGTAATTATCATGTAAAGCCAGTTTACACATCCACTAAAAATATATCCCAGGAGCATCCAGAAGATAATTTCTTCAATGAAGCTGATTTGGCTACAGAAAATATGAAGTATATAAGATTCTGGTACTATACATGAAAAGGTATAATAACTTGAAGATACACTGCTAAGTGAATGATGCATGCTATAAACTGTAAAGGAACCACGTAAATAACAGAGTTACGCCTAATAAGCCAACAATGGAGATAATCATAGAACATAGTTACTCCAGGGGCGCCTGGGTGGCTCAGTTGGTTGAGCATCTGACTCTTGATTTTGGCTCAAATCATGATTTCAGGGTCCTGGGATCGAGCCCTGCGTTGGGCTCCCCACTCAGTGGGGAGTCTGTCTCCCTCTCCCTTGCCCCTCAGCCCCGAAATAAATAAATCTTAAAAACAAAACATAGTTACTCCAAAAGAAGGTAGAAAATGCCAAAAAGGGGAGCAAAACCAGATGGGATCAATAACAAATTACACATTGTTAATTTTTTTTTTAAAGATTTTATTTATTTATTTGAGAGAGAGAATGAGAGACAGAGAGCCCGAGAGGGAAGAGGGCAGAGGGAGAAGCAGACCCCCTGCTGAGCAGGGAGCCCGATGTGAGACTCGATCCCGGGACTCCAGGATCATGACCTGAGCCGAAGGCAGTCGCTTAACCAACTGAGCCACCCAGGCGCCCCACATTGTTAATTTGAACCTAACCACATTAATTATGATCTAAATACCCCAGTAAAAAGAGATCATCAATCAGATAAAAAAGGTCCAGCTACATGCTGCCTACCAGAAACTCTATTTTATAAAGATTTTATTTATTTATTTGACAGAGCACAAGCAGGGGGAGCGGGAGGAAGAGGGAGGGGGAGAAGCAGGCTCCCCACTGAGCAAGGAGCCCAATGCGGGGCTCAGTCCCACAACCCTAAGATCATGACCTGAGCAGAAGTCAGATGCTTAACCGACTGAGCCATGCAGGCACCCCTAGAAACTCACTTTAAATATTAGGTTAAAAGTAAACCATGTTGGGGTGCCTGGCTGTCTCAGTTGGGGTTGTGAGTTCAAGCCCCACATTGGATGTAGATATTACTTAAATAAAAACTTAAGTAAGTCATATTAAATAGAGATATGAAAGCTATAAAAAGAAAGGCCCAATTCAAATTTCTAGAGATAAAAACTACAACTTCTGTGGTAAAACATACATTTGATGGGATTAATAGCAGATTAGATATTGTATAAGAAAAAATTAGTGAACTTAAAAGACACAGCAATAGAAACTATCCAAAATGAAAAACAGGTCGGGGTGGGTGGGGAGTCTAAAACCTAAGAACAGTATTTTAACCTATTTGTGTATGCAAAAGGAAAGATCAGTGAATTTTATAACAAGGCAAAGAAACTCAAGTACAAATTCAACTACAATGAGAACAAAAGCTTTTATTAAAAAGGGAAAAAAATGCTTAGAGAACCTGAACTTAAAAGAGAAAAGCCCTGAGTTCTTGGCCAGGGGGGTAAGAGGTACCATTGTGAGGAATGCCTAGTGGAAACTGCTAACTGCCTTCCACTCTCTGATCAAGATAGCAAATAAACAACAATATTCTGGGAGGGTTTATAAAATAGGAAGTAAAACATAAAAACCCAACACATTGTTATTAACATGTTAACCATTCCTCTATGATTTTGATCTAATGGAATACAGCTATAACTATTTATACAGTTACTATGTCCTTGTTTGCTCAATCTAGCATTTTTGTCAGTTTTAGTCACTTATGATTGGTTTCTTTCAACACTGGTCACATTTTCCTGCCCAATAAGTTTTGGTTGGATGACAAACATCCAACCAAACTTTGGTTGCGGGAGTGGGGAGAGGAGGGAAGATCAGGATATTTTTGCACTCCTAAATTCTTAAAGCTTGTTTTGGGATACATTGAGGTTACTTGGAAACAGTTTGGTCCTCTCTGGCCCTGTTTAATTATTGAGTTAGTTAATTTTTTCCTGGCCCTGCTTTAAATCTTAGTTAAGACCAGAGCGCTTACTGAATGAGATTCAGTCAATTAACAGTATTTATCAGGTGCCTACTCTGTATCACATATTTTTCTTTTTTCTTTTTTTTTTTAAAGATTTATTTATTTATTTATTTGAGAGAGAGCAAGCACATGAGACGGGGGAGGGTCAGAGGGAGAAGCAGACTCCCTGCTGAGCAGGGAGTCCGATGCGGGACTCGATCCAGGGACTCCAGGATCATGACCTGAGCCGAAGGCAGTCGCTTAACCAACTGAGCCACCCAGGCGCCCGTGTATCACATATTTTTCTAGACATCTCGTATATAGGGGTTAACAGAAGTTCCCTCCCTCAGGAAGCTTAGTCTAACTTTTACAGTGTATAACTTACATTCAAGACCTTATACTTGAGCATAAACATATAAAGTTGATACTGTAATATGCTTTGTATTGAAATTGATACAGTAGTGTTTATACATGACCCAAGGTCTTTATATTCCATATCAAAATCTTTAAGAAAACAATTGAGATGTTCTCTCCAAGTGATTCTAGTGGTATTTATGTCACTGATTTTTAAAAAATCACCTGTCTAAATGCCATTAAAATACCTCATCTACTGACAGGCCTCTACTTTAGTTTCTCTCTGAGACCTAACCTAAGGCCCTTTTTCAGATCACAGTTTTTCAGCAGGGGACATGGTCTGAACCTCTTCCTGTATCAGTTTTATGCCAGCCCCTATCATTACCCCTGACTACATTCAATTAAGTATACATATCAGTGTGCCTGGGTGACTCGGTTGAGCATCCAGCTTTTGATCTCAGGGTCCTGAGTTCAAGCCCCATGATGGCATGGAGCCTACTTAAAAAAAATATATTACACATACTAGATTCTGAAAATATTTTCCAAGCTGATTACAGGCCACTAGTATTCCAGTCCAGCACTAGATTCAGCCTACACCAGGTCCAGTTCAAAGTCTCTCTGGCTTCATAGAATATACCAGGCCAGGGTTGATTCTGTGAAGATCTACTTTTCTCTTCCTCATGTGTGTAGGACTCAGAGTCCCTCTGAGTTGAGAGAAAATGGGAATAGATGCCAGGAAGAATGTCAGGGTGATTCCATCAATGAGGCAATAGATGCCAGGAAGAATGTCAGGGTGATTCCATCAATGAGGCAAAAGGTAGGGTTAGACAGGATACTACCTCCAAGGGAAGAGTGCAACTGGATAGTTATCCTTGAGTTTAGAACTTCAGATTCCCAGCATTCTGAGAATAATAGTGAGAATAATAATTTTAATAATCCAGGAAGGAGAACTAGGATGGAAGTAGTCATCTTAATTTGTATTCAAATTGCCTACCTTGCTTTTTTATGTTTTCAAAAAAAATTACCAAGAGCTGTGTTGGAATATATTTTGTTATTTATTGTATAGGTTTAAATTACTAATTGTTCTTGGGCGTTTAGTTCATTTTGCAAATGTGGTTTCTCTACCTTTTCAAGTCTAAAAAATTTTAAAAATCACTTTTATGATGACATTGTATAATGCTTGGTCTTATTTTTAAATTCAAGGACATTAGCATTTTTGATGTATTCATTACTTTAATATATTCATTTCATTTTTGAAGGACTTCCATTGCCTGAAGTAATACTTAAATCTAGAGCCAAAGAAATGCAACAGCTGACCATCATATGATATTGGGTAGGAACTGAATATAATTTTAGAAAAAGAATCCACAAATGGGAAAAGTGAATATAATGTGGTAATGTTAACGAGTGAAGTAGGGCAGAGACTGTCTCCTCTAAATTATGGAATCATTAACATGGTAACTGGGGATGTGGTTCAAGGTATCCTGTCCGAAAATGCCCATCAGGTGTATCACGTGATGTACAAGTCAAGTTGGAAAAGGTACATAAAGCTCTCAAACATTCTCATTTTCACAAGCCTTCTTTGCTTCACAAGAACTTTAGTATTTTGTTAAAGGTATTCCACAATTAACGGATTAACAGCGTTTTCTCTGTGATTTCATCTGCTAATGGATGAGGCAGAAGGTACTACTGAAAACCCTGCCACATTCACTGCCTTCTAACAGTTTCTCCCCAGTATGAACTGACACATATTGAGGGTAAGGACTTTTCCACTGTCATACTTCTACTTACTATAAGCTCACTGATGATCTGTGGTGATCACTGATGACAGACAGGGTCTGTCTTCCAAAAAACAGCTTTCCTAGCCTCTGCACTCATAGGTTTTCTGTTTATATATAACCATATAATCAGCTAGACATTATTACTCAAGGCTTTTCCAAATTGAATGTACCAGTTTTTTCCTGTGTTTTTTGTGACATAAAATAAGGTGTAATTGGCCACTGAAGGCATGACCACATTCACTGCATTCATAAGGCTTCTTTCCTGTACATACTTTCCGTTATTTCCTGAGGGTGCACATCTGACAACTGGTTGTCCCACTATGACTGCATTCCTATCTGTGAGGAGCCCACTGATGTTTGATGAGGTCTGAGGGATCATAGAAGGCAGCTGCACAGTCACCATATTAACAGGGCTTTTCTCCTGCATGAATTCACTAGTATTTAATAAGCTGTGACCCTCTGTGGAAGAATATTCAACCTTCACTAAATTTACATGTTTCTCTCTTGTGTGTATTCTCTTATGTTTAACAAGGCATGACATGTAGGAGAAAGCTTTCCCACAGTCAGTGCATGCATAGGGTCTCTCTCCTGTATGAGTTCTTCGATGGACAGTGAGCATTGTCTTTGTAGTGAAGACTTTCCCACAGTCACTGCATTTATAGGGTTTCTCTCCTGTGTGAATTCTCTGATGTTTAATGAGTTCTGATTTCTGTGAACAAGATTTTCCACATTCAGTACATACAGGGAGTCTTTGCTGTATGAAATCGCTGATGTGCTATGAGGCACGCCTTCTGGCTGAAGGCCTTACCACATTCAGTGCATCCATAGGGTTTCTCTCCAGTGTGAGTTCACTGATGTATAAAGAGATTGCCCTTCTGAATGAAACCTTTTCCACATTCACTGCGTATATAAAATTTCTCTCCTGTATGGGTTTTCTGATGTAGAATGAGTTGTGATTTTCTGGAGAAACCTTTTCCACATTCATTGCATTGATGGGGCCTTTCTCCTCTTTGATTTCTCTGATGTATAATGAGCTCTGCCTTCCTGCAGAAGGCTTTGCCACATTCAGTACATTCATAAGGTTTCTCTCCTGTATGAGTTCTCTGGTGTTCAGTTAGCTTGAACTTTCTGGAGAATGCCTTCCCACATACACTGCATCCATGCGGTTTATTTCCTGTATGAGTCTTCTGATGTTCAGTAAGCTGAAGTTGCCTGAGGAAGGTTTTCCCACACTCACAGCACTCATAGGGTTTCTCTCCTTTGGGAGTTTGCTGATGTTCAGTGAGCTTGAATTCCTTAGAAAAGGTTCTCCCACATACACTACATCCATGGGGTTTCTTTCCTGTATGAATTCTCTTATGTTCTGTGAGCTGAGACTTCTTGAGGAAGGCTTTCCCACATTCAGTATCTTTGACGGGCTTTCTCTGTTTTGTGTGTTTGATGATGTTTAATGAATTGTAACTTAGTGCTGATGGGTCTTCTACTTTCATGGAATTTAATTTCAGTATGAGTTTGCTTGTGATTAGCACAGAGAAAGGATCTCCCATCTCCACTATGCTCAGCAGGCTCTTTTATGTCACAGCTTCTACTTTGGTTGATTAAATCTAAGTGTGACTTCAAAGTTTTTCCGTGTAAATTAAGCCTATCATGATTTGGCCTGAAAGGAAAATGACTTTTGCTCTGATGAACAATATTTCCACATGTGTTCAGTTCATAACACTGTTCTATCCTCTTTGGCACTTCTGGGTTTTGTAAGTGCTGAGGCAGATGATCATCAACTTTCTGAATTTCTAGGAAAGAAGAGAACAGTGAATCCTGTCACCATGATATAGAATAAAACTACTCCAAAAATACTGTTGGGAGGGGGGCGCTTGGGTGGCACAGTTGGTTGAGCATCCAACTCTTGATTTCAGCTCAGGTAGTGATGTCAGGGCAGTGAGTTCGAGCCCTATGTTGGGCTCCACGCTGAGTGTGGAGTTTGCTTAAGACCCTCTCTCCCTGGGGTGCCTGGGTGGCTCAGATGGTTAAGAGTCCGACTGTTGATTTTGGCTCAGGTCATGATCTCAGGGTTGTGAGATCAAGCCTCTCATCAGGCTCTGCGCTCAGTGGGGAGTCAGCTTCTCTCTCCTTCTCTCCCTCCTACCCCACCATGCATGCATGCTGTCTCTCTAAAATAAGTAAATCTTTAAAAAAAAGGAAAAGACTATCTCTCCTTCTACCCCACTCTCCCACTCTTGCTCTCTCATGTGCTGTCTCTCTAAGATAAATAAATCTTTAAAAAAAAAAATATTGTAGGATGGCTGGCTCTTCAGTGGAAAACCTATGATATCAACCTAAAAGAAATTCGAAGTATATCCTTATATATATTCCTTATCTCTTAAAAAAAAAAAAAAAACTTTTAGGGATGCCTGGGTTGCTTAGTTGGTTAAGCATCCAACTCTTGATTTTGGCTCAGGTCATGATCCCAGAGTTGTGAGACTGAGCTCCACATTGGGATCTGCTTTGAACATGGAGCCTGCTTAAGATTCTCTCTCTCCCTCTCTAAATAAATAATAAATAAATAAATAAAAATAGTCTTAAAAAACTTTTACAATTGTAGTTAAATACACATAAGATAAAGTTTACCATTTTAACCATTTTTAAGCATACAGTTCTGTGTCATTAAGTACATTCACATTGTGGTGCAGCCATCACCACTATTCATCTCTAGAATATTTTCATCTTCCCCATCTGAAAAACACTGTACTTGTTAAACACTAGCTTCTTATCTGTTGGAAATGTTTAACAGACACACTCTTGCCTCCAGCTCTGCACTTCCCATTCTTCACTTTTCATCCAGGAAACCTACTCATGTCACTCATCCTCTGCTCATAGGTATCTTCTATTATATAGACATTCCTAGTCATAAAAGGGCAGGCCCCAACCCCACCCACTGTTCCACTATGCCAATGGATTGGTATTCAGAGCCCTTTTCACCACTAGACACAGTTTCTATGTATTTTTGCCACATTTTAAATTGTGACAAAATACACATAACATAAAATTTATCATCTTAACCACTCCCTGAATTTACAGTTCAATGGTATTAAATATATTCATAATGTTATGCAACCATCATCACTATCTCCATAACTCTTCATCATATAAAACTCAAACTCTGCATATTTGTTTTTGTTACATTTATGCCTCTTCCTTTTTGAGAGTAGAGACTTAGGTCTTCGAAAGAAGTGAAATTTGTGTCATGGATGGTAATATGGTCAACTGGGACTTAATGTCATCAGTCTACGGGGAGAAAAAGGAAAGCTTTAGGAATAAGAATCCAGGGGCGCCTGGGTGGCTCAGTCGTTAAGTGGCTGCCTTCGGCTCAGGTCATGATCCCAGGGTCCTGCGATCGAGTCCCACATCGGGCTCCCTGCTCAGTGGGGAACCTGCTTCTCCCTCTCCCACTCCCCCTTCTTGTGATCCCTCTCTCACTGTGTCTGTCTCTGTCAAATAAATAAAATCTTAAAAAAAAAAAAAAGGAATAAGAATCCATCAACAAAATCTAACTTGAACTAATAAAGATTAGAATTAACAAATATACAGGGGCGCCTGGGTGGCTGAGTTGGTTAAGCGACTGCCTTCAGCTCAGGTCATGATCCTGGAGTCCCTGGATCGAGTCCCGCATCAGGCTCCCTGCTCAGCGAGGAGCCTGCTTCTCCCTCTAACCCTCTCCCCTCTCATGTACTCTCTCTCTCTCTCTCTCTCATTCTAGCTCTCTCAGATAAATAAATAAATCTTTAAAAAAAAAAAAGAATTAACAAATATACAAAGGAATTACAGTAAAGCAGACATGAGGCTTTAGGCTAGGAACTGAGAATGAGAAATTATATAAAGGTCTTTCCTCATTAAAGAAGAGGAATAGCAGACACCTTAAATACCCCAGAGAGTAGAGAAGCCTCAAGGTAATCCCAGCATGGCCAGGATTTAAGATGTATAAAAGTAAAAGAGAATCTCAATTTTCAAAAAGATGATGGGGCACCTGGGTAGCGCAGTTGCCTGGGCATCCAGCGCTTGGCTTCAGCTCAGGTCTGATCTTGGGGTTGTGAGATCAAGCCCTGTGTTGGGCTCTGTGCTTAGTGCAGAGTCTGTTTGGGTTTCTCTCTCTCCCCTCTGCCCCTCCCCTGGCTCACTCGTGCTCTCACTCTCTCTGGAATAAATAAATCTTAAAAAAAAAAAAAAAGATGAAGCTGCAAACTAATATGTCAATTATACCTCAACAAAACTGAACAAATAATTTAAAAAAATAAAAAAGATGATGGAAAGGGATTTTCTTAGAGGGAAGATCATTCCCCATTCTAAGTGTGAACTCTGAGGGAGTTGCCTTGAAAACAGGTAAGCTACAGTTGACCATTGAACAACACAGGTTGGGGTGTCAACCCTCTGGGCAGTCTAAAATGTAACTTTGACTCCCCCAAAACATAACTAGTAATAGCCTACTATTGACCAGAAGCCTTACCAATAAGTCAATTAGCACATATTTTGTATGTTATATGTAATATATACGGTATTTTAACAATAAGCAGAGGAAACAAAATGTTATTAAGAAAATCATAAAGAAGAGGGGCGCCTGGGTGGCTCAGTAGGTTAAGCTTAAGCATCTGCCTTCAGCTCAGGTCATGATCCTAGGGTCCTGGGATCGAGCCCCAAATCAGGCTCTCTGCTCAGCAGGGAGTCTGCTTCTCCCTCTGCCCCCACCCCCTGCTCATGCTTGTGCTCTCTCTGAAATAAATAAAATCTTAAAAATTATATTTAAAAAATCATAAAGAGACAATATAGTACTGTATGAAAAAAATCCATGCAGTTCAAACTCATGTTGTTCGAGGGTCAACTGTAGATAGATTATACAGTGTTAAAGG
Source organism: Mirounga leonina (assembly GCF_011800145.1). Classification (NCBI taxonomy): domain Eukaryota; kingdom Metazoa; phylum Chordata; class Mammalia; order Carnivora; family Phocidae; genus Mirounga; species Mirounga leonina. The sequence continues at coordinate 6,714,038 of NW_023270718.1, forward strand.
AGATAACTTGGGAATCTCCACAGAGAACAAGAACTTAACACTTTTGAATAAAGTAAGATTTTAAGGCCTTTGAGATAGAGCAGAAAATAAAAAGAGAACCTTTAAAGAAGCTGAGAGTGGGGAAAGAGAAAAAGAAGCAGGTACATGTATATTAACAAACCAGGTTACCATGGGGGCAAGGCATCCTAGGTGGGGTTGGATGTTTAAAGCAAAATAAATATTTTCCAATGGGGCAGGAAGGTGTATTAGAAGACAGCAATGAATTCAAAGTTTCCTCTTAGCAGAGAGACATGGAAGGAGGAATTTCATAGGAAGAGAGGTGAAGGGAACTCTTGACAAGTGATGAAGAATGGGAAGATGTGGAAATCTAAGCAAGAATAATCCTAGGGTAAAAAATGTTGACATTTAAGAAGAAATAAAGAGGGATTAGTTCCAAAAAGAGACAAAAGAGTATATTTTCCTCTAAATTCCAACAAAGAAAAAGCTCTCGTATGGGGAGAGGGATATATAGTTCAGTTTCTATATCCTCAGACACCCTCACCACTATGATGCCTTCTCTAAATGACAAGAAAGTGACTTCCACAGCCTCCCCCCGCCAACCACCTTGCTGGTTTTCTCTCACTTACGTGGATGGGTTTGACTTTGGACTTCATCTTCTAAAATCCAGAGTGGTTCTCCTTGTTCCAGTTCAGAGAGTGCATCTGGTTGGCTGGCTTGATACCCTGTTTATGGGAAATGACAGAAGACTCAGGCTCATCAGATTGCACTAGGCTCTGCAGTGATATGAGAATGGTACATGTTAGGGACTGCACAGTTTGCATGTTCACAAATCAAAGCTTTTCTCTAAGACAAGGAGAGGTTATACCTTCTCATCTGGGGCCAGGGAGGGAACAGAGAATCTACACTTCAGAGCAGCACAGATATGCCACAGCTCAGAAGCTGAGAGAGGAAAGGCCACTGACTGGGCATCCTCTGAGTGACAGGGGAGCTGTCCTCACCCACTGACACCAGGTTCCTATAGTTCTCCAACATCACATCCCAGTATAGCTCCTCCTGGGCAGGGGCCAGGAGCTGCCATTCCTCCCAGGTAAAGTCCACGGCCACATCCTCCAGTGTCAGTGATTCCTGTAACAACAGATCCTGTTAATATGAGTATTTCCCTTTTATTGAAATGGAAGGTGTAAGATAAAATATACTGGCCTCTGCCCCCGGTTCCTGGCAGAGCTCCTAAAACTGTAATTTCCTAGGTGATAAGGGCTCTAGGATCATCTTCTGTTCTATATTTGGTATTTAACCCCAGTTTCTCACACAGGGCTCCCGAAACCCTTATAAATTCCTAAGTGTTAAGAATAATATGAGTGTCTTTGTTCTAATGGGGCAACTAGTTGGGCTCCTGGATAGTGCTTGTCATCAGAAAGACCAAGCCATGATTAGAAGCTTGGAACTTTTAGGGGCACCTGGGTGGCTCAGTTGGGTTAGCGTCCAACTCCTGGTTTCGGCTCAGGTCATGATCTCATGGTCATGGGATCAAACCCAGTGTATTGGACTCCGCGGTCTGCTTCAAATGCTTCCTCCCTCCCCCTCTGCTTCTCTCTCTGCTCGTGCTTGCTCTCTAAAATAAAAAAATAAATTAAAAAAAAAAAGCTTGGACCTTTCAGATCTGCCCCCCTCATTCTCTTGAGAAGGGAGAGGGGCTGGAAATAGATTTAATGATCAGTCATGCCTAGTGAGGAAGCCTCCATAAAATAGCAAAAGTATAGGGTTTGGAAAGCTTCTGGGTTGCTGAACATGTGGAGGTGCTGGGAGAGTGCTGCCTGGAGAGGGCATGGAAGCTCTGTGCCCCTTCCCACATACCTCACCCTACACATCTCTTCCACCTGACTGTTCATCTGTATCTTTTATCATATCTTTTATAATAAACTGGTAAATGTGTTTCCCAAGTTCCGTGAGCCACTCTAGCAAACTAATTGAACCTGAATTTGAAGGGTTGTGGAGAACTTCCAATTTGTAGTCAAGTCAGACAGAAGTTATGAGAAACCTGGGGCCTACTATTTTCAATTCACATCTGAATGGGGGACAGTCTTGTGGGAGTGAGCCCTTAACCTGGGGTCTGACACACTAACTCCAGGTAGATAGTGTCAGAATTGATTTGAATTGTAGACCACCCTGCTGGTGTTGGAAAATTGCTTGGGGGGGAGGGGGTGGAAATCCCCACACATCTGGCATTAGAAATGATATAAGTGTGGTAATGATGTGAGAGTAAAGGGGACACAAAGGAGGAAGGGTGAGTTTTTCCCAACTCGAGGAATGTGAAGGAAGTTGTTCTGCTCATTTTCACCTTGTAGGCTACATCTGTATTCTTATTTTATTTCAATTCATCGCAAAGGAAGGAAAGTCATTAAAATATTCCGTCATCCTTTCATTCAGCAACTCACAGATTTCTGTGATATGCAGCCATTAAATTCTCTTGCTAACCTGAGATCATTTGCAATATATGTGTTTCAGCACCTTTTTGTCAATCACTGTATTAAATGCTGGTGACATCAGAATGACATAGTATAATTTCATTCATGTGAAAATGTCTTAATAGATATACTTAACCTACATAGATTCTTGTATATTTATGCACACACATGCATGCACATTTAAACCCACTCATAGATACAGATGTCCACACAGGTAAATGCCCGAAACATAGGAACACACTACCAAGCATTTGTTAATGATGTGTCAGAGAATTAAGGGGGGGCGGGAGGGACGTATGGAGGGGAACTTTATCGCTATGTGTACTAGATAGTGACTCTTTTACATTGAAAATATGTCCTGAGACTGGTTCTTTCTGACACCAAATACGTGGTGTCTTTTCCAATACCAATTTTCCAAGTCTCTCATTCTCCAACACTGGGTGTCCTATAATTCAATCCTATCTGACACTTAACTACTCAGAGTTAACATCAGACTTTACAGGCTTAAGGGCTCAGTTCCGCAAGACTGCCTTCACTTCAGACACCAGTCACAAGTACCAGGTCCCAGGTTACTTCTATCCAATGTGGCTATAAATTTAAGGGTTCCCACAACCTCCCCCTCTCAGGTTTGATAATTTGCTAGAACAACCCAGAGCACTCAGGAAAATGTTGTACTTAAAATTACAATTAATTATAAATCATACAAATAGACTGCCAATCAAGAGGTACACAGGTGAGGTCCAAAAAGGCCCTGAGTGTAGGAGCCTCTGTCTCTGTGGAGTTGGGGTACACCACCCTTCTAGCAGGTAGATATATTGGCCCACTTGAAAGCTCTCTGACCCCTGTAGGGTTTCTTTTTTTTTTTTTTTAAGATTTTATTTATTTATTTGAGAGAGAGCGAGCATAGAGGGAGAGTGAGAGGGAGAAGCAGACTCCCCACCGAGCAGAGAGCCTGACGTGGGGCTCAATCCCAGGACCCTGAGATCATGACCTGAGCTGAAGGCAGACCCCCAACCGACTGAGGCACCCAGGTGCCCCCTCTGTAGGGTTCCTCTGGAGGTTCCATTACATAGGCATGATTGACTAAATCACTGGTTACTGGTGACAGGACTCTATCTCCAGCTCCTCTCCCGTCCCCAGAGGTCCCAGGTGGTGGTGAAAGTTCCAACCCTCTAAGTGAAGGCTTGGTCTTTTTGGGGACTAGCCCCCATGCTGAAGCTATCTAGGGGTTTACCAGAAGTCACTTCATTAGCATAAATTCAGATATGTTCAGGGTGCCTGGGTGGCTCAGATGGTTAGGCGTCTGCCTTCGGCTCAGGTCATGATCCTGGAGTCCCGGGATCGAGTCCCACATCGGGCTCCCTGCTCAGCGGGGAGTCTGCTTCTCCCTCTGACCCTCCTCCCTCTCCTGCTCTCTGTCTCTCATTCTCTCTCTCTCAAATAAATGAAATCTTAAAAAAAAAAATTCAGATATGTTCAAAGAGGCTTGTTATGAAAACAAAAGACACTCCTACCACTCAGGAAATAACAGGGATTTAGGAGCTCTGCCAGGAATCGGAGACAAAAGACCAAATATATATATACATACATATTTTTTATTATGCCACAATGAGTCATTTGTGTAACTAAAATAAAGCCAATAAAAAGGTGGGAAGTAACAACTAGATTTTGAACACAGAAGTAAAGGCTCTATATTTTTTGAGATAAGCTGAAGTTCAAAAATAACCTTTGTGGATCTCAACAACCCAAGCCATTACCAGACAACAGAACTTGTAACTCTTGATGGCCAAATCTAATGTAACTCTTGATGGCCAGTATTCAACCACCAGGTCAGCCACCTGTTCACAGAGGACCTCTGAAAGCTCTGCAGACCTTCCATTTTACTGGCACCTTAAGTTCTACTCAAGGATAAATCCAGATGGCAGCAAGGCTGGCTATGCAAGTCACCAGGCTGTGGTCTCCTCAAAACCTGTCTACTGAATTCTACTTGATCGGGTCCCACCAGGGACTCAGAATAATCATGTGAGCAATAGCCATGCCGGTACATCAATTAGGAGAAGGCTGCTGAGAACACAGAGCCCACCATATCACCTCTGGAAACAAACCATCAGAAACCGTTCCTAAGACTTAAGTGCCGTGAAATGGTGACCTCTCCTGAGTCCTGAGTCAGTGCCTATGATGTAACTTATCGTGATTTTCTGGTTGCAATGGCTGTCAGAGGTAGGAGAGGCACATTGATGGTTTACGTCACCAGGAGGATCCTGCAGAGCCATACACTATATTCTAGCACCAGTCATGTATGAACTCTAGGAACAACGTGTTCCTGATCCCACTCTGTCCTGATTTTGAAGGTATAGTCTATTTCTCCCCAGAGCCCATTTTCCCCAATTTATGCTTTTTATTTAGTTGAACTGATTTTTTCAGGCTTCCACAAATCCACGAAGGACTCAAATTATCAGTAAAACAAACCAAAAGTCCACCTGGGCTTTCATCATTTTCTTCTGTAAGAAATGCTGAGTAAGAAGGATGTTAGTCTCTTCTGGATCTGCGCTAATTTGCTGTTCAGAAATCTCAGTCTTAGGACAGGGATGTCCCACGAATGGCCAAATGCAACTCCAGGAGCCTCCTGCTCATCCTTTACTGGGTCTCTCTTACTCCTGGGAATCCAGGACCTGAGGATGAAGAGCAAGTTCATTTTGGATGACACATTCGCTCTGGGCCCAGATGCTGACACTGTGGCTGTGCATCCACCTTAAGTCAAAGTCATTATTTGTAACTGTCTCTTTACTTGGTGCCCCCAAAGGCTATATAACCCGCGGAAATAAAACAACAATCTGAATGTGGGGGAGGTATGCCTTTCTTCTGTGAAGTAGAAGTAGCATGAATGATTAAGGGGAAGGTGGGAAACAAAGGTTAGTTTCTGGACGTATTTTCCCTTAAATCCACACCCATTTGTACTGGGTTGAATGGTGCCTCCCCCCCCCCCCAAAAGATATGAACCTGTGAATGTGGCTTCATGTGGAAAATGGGTCTTTGCAGCTGTAATTAAGGATCCTGAGATAAGAAAGTTGAGGAGTATCCAGATGGGCCCTAAATCCAAGTCCCCTTGTACCAGACACACAGGGAAGATGTGACCATCTAAAGACGGAGGCAGAGAGTAGAGATGTGTTGCCACAAGCCAAGGAACACCTGGAGAATCTGTTAGAAAAGGAGAAGGAAATAAATGGATGTTGGGAAGATGTGTTGGGAAAACCCAAGACCACCCCCAGGTTCAGTGATTAAGTGGGACTCACAGGCCTCAGCATATAATTTATAACCACAAAAACATACAAAGCAAAATCAGCAAAGAGAAAAAGGTCCATATGGCAGAAGCTGGAGGAAATTAGGTGCCAACTCCCAAGAGCCCTGTTTCCATGAAGTCACACAGGATACACTTACTTCCCCTAGCAACGGTTGTGATAACACATGTGAAATGTGTTAGCTTATTAGAGAAAAGTGCCCATGGCTTTTTACTGGGGGTTCACGTAGGCACCCACTGCCTAGCGCATACCAAAATCCCAGAATCCTAGAGGAGACCAGATGTTTAGGGTAAACCATATTGGGTTTTTTTTTTTAAGATTTTATTTATTTATTTGACAGAGAGCACAGGCAGGGGGAGCGGGAGAGGGAGAAGCAGGCTCCCCGCTGAGCAGGGAGCCGGATGCAGGGTTCAATCCCAGGACACTGGGGTCATGCCCTGAGCGGAGGTGGACGCTTAACCAACTGAGCCACCCAGGCACCCCAGCCATATTGTGTGAAAGGACAGTTATGAACAGTGAGCCATTCAATAGAGAATGATGAGAACCCTCTCCAAATCTAAGTTCCCAGATGTCAGGCAAGGGACAACCTTGTAAGCAGGCCTTTCTTTTCTTTTTTTTTTTTAAAGATTTTTTTTATTTATTTATTTGAGACAGAGAGAATGAGAGAGAGAGAGCACATGAGAAGGGGGAGGGTCAGAGGCAGAAGCAGGCTCCCTGCTGAGCAGGTAGCCCGATGCGGGACTCGATCCAGGGACTCCAGGATCATGACCTGAGCCAAAGGCAGTCGCTTAACCAACTGAGCCACCCAGGTGCCCGTCTTTTTTTTTTTTAAGATTGTATTTTTAAGTAATCTCCACACCCAACATGGGGCTCGAACTTATAACCCCAAGATTGAGTTGCATGCTCCACTGACTGAGCCAATCAGGTGCCCCAAGGAGATCCCTTTTACTATTTTGAACATGGCAAGGGAAAGGTGGGAAGTACTTAACCCCTATAGGTACAGTGACTTTCTTGTTGGAAAGTGGTTTGGGGTGGCAGTTCGTGAGGGACAAGGTGTGTGAAAACTCCTGATTCACTAAAATGCTTTCCCTGCTCATAGGTAAGAATGTTTGTCTTCAAAAGAGCAGTGCTCTCATCAACTTCCCAGGCTTTACATTCAGGACAATGGAGAGTTTCCAGTCATTCTTGAACGAATCCTTTGGAAATGCAGACAGTAAAACAGTAGTATTTATTTTGCTAACCATTATATCATATTGTAGATGACATTTCACCATCATCCCTCACACCCCCAAGACTTGCAAAACTCCCATGTGTAAGACTTTTGGTTCCTGGGTTTGGGATAGAAAGTCTGTCAATGTCCCTGGGATTAATCTTAGCCCTTCTTGTTTTTTTGTTTTTCCCTCTCATGCTATATTGTACTGCTTAATGTGGGGGTATACCAGCTAATCCACATTGCTTATTGAAAACATGGAGATGGATGATTTACCCCTCTTTACAAACATGGAGATGGATGATTTACCCCTCTTTACAAAGTTTTGGCTATGTGACTAGTGAGTATAAAAGACCCGTGAGTAATCTTAGGCCTTGATTTCTGTGAAACTGAGATACTTCACATATATGTTGGTGGCTTGTGATTTGGAGACAAATGGTGTTCTGTGACTGAAAAAGGTCCCTGGAATATGTACCTGCCTGTTGCAGAACACCTTGTAGCTTTTGTCTTTATTGGAGTCTCATGTTAGTTTAAGTCTGGAATCGTGTTGAGTACATTCAACCACCTTAAACTGGGTACCTGCTATAGTTGCAATTTCCCCATTTTAATGTAAACCAATGTGCTTGAAAAGGAAACCTGCTTTTGTAAAATTAAAACCAAGCTCATTGTATCTTAGGGTTTAATCCCCACTTAGGAAAAATAATTTATGAGACTTTCCAGCTACATTCTAGAGAGGGATTCATAAAAACACCTCTGAAGTTTCACTTATGCTTTTTGAAAGGGAAGCATACCTTGTACAGTAACTGTGAACAATCAATGGAGATAACTCACTACCTTCGGACCAGCCAATACCTTGTACAGTATAAGGGAAATAGAAGCCTACTTCATTTGACTATAGGAACAAGTTACAGTGTCCAATCAAGCAGTACCAGGACCAAAGCTAGTATTTAATTTCTGTCTTCTGATATCAAGGATGATCTCAAACTAGAATTCAAAAGGGTATAAAACTCATTATCTTCAAACCCTATCTGATCGGTTTAGAAGAAATAAAATTCTTTATTACAGATACTTCTACTGCATTTCATCTAACCCAAGATACCTTTGATTGTGTGATGTACCATTATTTTCTGTACTAAGTTCTCCATTTAAATCTGTCAAGTCATCAACTGTATGCTGCATTCTAACTTCATTGTTAATTATGTGTGTGGGGGGGAAATTTTAACATGGAATCGATGAAAAAACATTTTACTCAAGGAACATTCAAAATCTTCCAGGCCCATTTACGAATACCAGGAAATGGGTGGCAGGGGAGGAGATATTCAGTATTTTATTAAGATTTCTTACTAAAATAATGAACCATGTAGTTCAATTACAACTTATGAAGCACTGTAATGATATAAAGATTCAATGCAGATTATTCTTTTTTTTTTAAGATTTTATTTATTTATTTGACAGAGAGAGAGATAGTGAGAGAGGGAACAAAAGCAGGCAGAGTGGAAGAGGGAGAAGCAGGCTTCCCGCTGAGCAGGGAGCCCAATGAGGGGCTCAATCCCAGGACCCTGGGATCATGACCTGAGCCGAAGGCAGATGCTTAATGACTGAGCCACCCAGGTGCCCCTCAATGCAGATTATTCTATTGGCAAGTTTTGTGTACATTGAAGTATGTGTACAAGGGAGTCACAATTGCTATGCTAACACATGCAATTCCCAATTATGAACAATCATTTTTTTTTTAAAGATTTTATTTATTCATGAGAGAGAGAGAGGCAGAGGCAGAGGGAGAAGCAGGCTCCCCGCGGAGCAGGGAGCCCAATGCGGGACTCGATCCCAGGACCCTGGGATCATGACCTGAGCTGAAGGCAGACGCTTAACCATCTGAGCCACCCAGGCGTCCCATGAACAATCATTTTAATAAAAATAGATGTAAAACACATATTCTCACATAGTTCCGATACATTTGCTTTGTTTTCTGACAAGTGTATTTATTTACATACTTAAAATGTTCCATAATGCTGCTTATTATGTCACAATTACAGGAACTAACATCCCTCATAAAATGATACCCATAAAAGATGATACCTCAGATTCATTCAAGTATAGAATTTTTTCATCAGTGTCAATTCTCTGATACCAGTGTAGCTGGATTTCATGCCAACAATATCCTCACAATCAATACAGACACACACAGATGTTCCCTCCTATTCGTTCTCTCTGGCTACATTCAATTGACATGTATGGAGGAAGATATTTCCTCCTGTCTGGCATTCTACACAGTACCATTCTCTTATAAGCAATGAGGTGTGAGTCTGGGGGAAAAAAAAAATGTGTCCACATCTGTAGTCTTAAGGTTTCACTCCTATGTAAACTCTAGTGTAATCAGCTATTCACTTTCAATGACAACTTCTGAATATTTACTTCATTCATGATTTCTCTCCTCTATGAGTTTTCTGATGTAAAATGAGGCTGAATTTGTGGGAGAAAGTTTTCCAACACTCACTGCATCCATAAGGTTTCTCTCCTGTGTGAGTTCTTTGATGTATAATAAGATGTGACTTCTGGACGAAAGATTTCTGACATTCACTGCATTCATGGGGTTTCTCTCCTGTATGTGTCTTCTGATGCAAAACGAGGCTAAATTTGATAGGAAAAGTTTTCCCACATTCACTGCATCCATAGGGTTTCTCTCCTGTATGGATTCTCTGATGAATAATAAGGCTAAACTTGTGGGAGAAAGTTTTCCCACACTGGAGGCATTCATAAGGTTTCTCTCCCGAGTGAATTCTCTGATGAATAAGGAGATAGGACTTCCGGCTGAAGGCTTTGTGGCATTCACTGCATTCATAAGGTTTCTCTCCAGTGTGAGACCTCTGATGAATAGTGAGGTGTGACTTTTGGGTGAAAGCTTTCTGACACTGATTGCATTCATAAGGTTTCTCACCCGTATGTGTTCTTTGGTGAAGGATGAGACTAAACTTGATGGAGAAGGTTTTTCCACATTCACTGCACCCATAGGATTTCTCTCCTGTATGAGTTCTCCAGTGAGTATTGAGGAGTGACTTTACACTAAAGTCTTTTCCACATTCGCTGCAATGATAGGGTTTCTCTCCTGTGTGGGTTCTCTGATGTCTAATGAGCTCAGATCTCTGGATGAAGGCTTTTCCACATTCACTGCATCCATAAGGTTTTTCCCCTGTATGAGTTTTTTGATGTAAAATGAGGCTAAACTTAAGGGGGAATGTTTTCCCACATTTATCACAGCCATAGGGTTTCTCTCCCGTGTGAGATCTCTGATGAATAATGAGCTGTGACTTGTTGCTGAAGCTTTTCTCACACTCACCACATCTGTAGGGCTTCTCTCCTGTATGAGTTCTTTGATGTGAAGTGAGTTGTGACTTATCACCGAAGCTTTTTTGACATATACGACATTCAAACCGTTTCTCTCCTGTGTGAGCTCTCTGGTGTTTATTAAGGCATGACTTATCAGTAAAAGCTTTCCCACATTTATTGCATCCATAAGGTTTCACTCCTGTATGGGTTCTCTGGTGTAAAATGAGATGGGATTTCCGGCTGAAGGCTTTCTCACACCTACTGCAACCACAGGGTTTCTCTCCGGTGTGTGTTTGCTGATGCTTAATGAGGTCTAACTTCTGGGGAAAGGCTCTCTTGCAGTCACTGCAGTTACGCTGTTTCTCTCCTGTTTTAGTTTTCCGATGTTTTATAAGCTGTGACTTGTGGCTGGAAGCCTTTAAATGTTCATTATATTCATTGTATTTTTCGCCAGTATGAATTTTCTCACGTTTAGTATAAAGAAATAATTCATCATATCCATTAAATTCAACTTTGTTTCTTGCACAGCTTTTATTCTGAATAATGTACTCTACATTAGGTTTCAAATGTTTCCCAAGTATGTCAAATGTATGGGATCTTTGTGCTAAAGGGACATCAAAGTTTAGGCTTAGAGATAATATTTTTCTAAATGCATTATTTTTGTGGTGACTCTCCATAGTTTCAAGGTTGCCTTGATTTTCTTGGTGCCCGTCTGTATGACAATCAACTTGCCAGGTGTCTTCTAGAAAGGAGACCAATGAGCCACAATGACCATGAAATAGAAAGAATGGAATTCTATAGCAAAGGCCAAGCAGAAAAGAAGAAATGAGACTGGGTATACAGTGAAAGTCTGAGACATTTGTAAGTGGAAGGAGGGGAAAAAAAATGGAATAAACTACAAAATGTGGAGACAAGGGACAATTTATGAATGCTGAGTATATTAGAAAAGAAGGCTATACCCATGCATTAAGGGGATGGAGATGAAAAGGCAGGTAAACTGAGGATGCCAGGGAGAAAGATTAGGAGAACAAGTTCCAAGATGAACTAGAGTGGGATCTGATCCAAATACATAAGAGGAGGAAATGTATTCTTTTATTTTTATTTTTTTGAAAACTTTTTTTTTTTTTAAGTAGGCTCCATGCTCAACATGGGGCTTGAACTCACAACCCTGAACACATTCTACCAAATGAGCCAGACAGGCACCCCCAGAAATGTATTCTTTTAAAAACCAAGCAAAAGAATCCTAATATGGAGAGATTAAAAAGTGCAGTCAAGGGGCACCTGGGTGGCTCAGTCGGTTAAGCATCCAACTCTTGATCTCAACTCAGGTCTTGATCTCAGGGTTGTGAATTCAAGCCCTGTGTTGGGTTCCACCCTGGGCATGGAGCCTACTTAAAAAAAAAAACAAGTGGAGTCAGTATTGATGTATGTGGGAACTTATGTCCCCCGTGCTGTCACATTCAGAGCTTAAAAACTTCAAGATTTCTCCAAACAATAGGTGCCTCCCTGTTTCTGACCAAATAGGAATTTACTTCCACTTATGCCACAGGGTTGGTTTTTCACTCACCTGGATGAATCTGACTCTGGATTTCTTCCTCTGTTATCCATGGTGTTCCATGTTCCAACTGGTAGAATGCATCTGCTTTGGTAACTTGATACCCTACTCAAGGAAAGTTATAGCGCATCCATGGACACAAATACTTTGGCTACAAGGCCTCTGAAAAATGGGGAAGGTTATATTGAAAGGCCTGAACAACTTGGATCTTAGCCAAATAAAGGCCTTTTACTTTGGGAATGAAAGAAAAGCACTCTATTAGAGGCCAGAAGGTACTAAAATCTATGATGTATGAAACTCAAGTTCAAAAAAGTAAGGTACTTGTAAGGCTCCACACATTTCATCACTGAGAAAGGAAAGGAAATTGATTGCCTACATTACCCTGGGAAAGCTCTGCTTACCCACTGATACTAGGTTGCTATAATTTTCCAACATCACATCTTGATACAGGTTCTTCTGAACGGGGTCCAGTAGCTGCCACTCCTCCCATGTGAAAACCACAGCCACATCCTTGAATGACAGTGACCCCTGAAAGAGAACATTCCTATTCATTTCTAAAGGGATTATCGTTGGTTAATACTACGAAGATAAGTATAATATAGTACTTTTTCTTATGGTAAGTTATTTGACTGCTTTCTGTATAACTAGCGTTGCATTATACTTTGTAGGAAAAACTAATTTTTTATTTAGAATATCCTGTCTTTGTGCTTCCAATCATTCACTGATGTATATGTTCACTCTTCCACAAAAGAGAAATAGGACATCCTGAAATCCTTTAATCTAGGGACCATCTACAATCTATGTGAAAGCTCTTATAGTCAGACTGCACTAGATACTCCTTTTTATATAAGACTCTCTCCTACCCTGAAGGAGCATACTAGCTTGCAGAGAGAGGAATGTACGTGCACGAGAGTACAATACATTTATATAGGGCAAGAAAGAAATATATACCATGTGGGCACCAATGGGGAGGAGAAAAATTACAAAGGTTGAACTTCAGAGAGGGGAGGAGAGAGGTGAATGGAATTCAAGAAAGAAGTAACATGAATGACAGCACAATGAAAAACCAGGAGCATTTAAAACACTGCAAATAGGGCGCCTGGGTGGCTCAGTCGGTTAAGCGACTGCCTTCGGCTCAGGTCATGATCCTGGAGTCCCGGGATCGAGTCCCGCATCGGGCTCCCTGCTCGGTGGGGAGTCTGCTTCTCCCTCTGACCCTCCCCTCTCTCATGCTCTATCTCATTCTCTTTCTCAAATAAATAAATAAAATCTTAAAAAAAAAAAACACTGCAAATACATTTCTTCCTAAGTTGTGAAATCAAATGACTGAATTTAGAGCAGGTAGAGCATACTATAAGCCCTCAAAAAATTTCTCACTTATTATTTTTGTTACTTAAATGTTGATAGGTATAGACTTCCAAGGTACTGGGTTAAGTGCATTTAGTAAGTTACAGAAAAGTACATAAACTGTAACCTAAATTATGACAAGGCATATTAGGTTCTGTGTGGTAAAGGGTTGACTCAACAGGCCTGGGTTGCCCAAGCCCTGCACACTCCAAGTAAAGGCCGGTCTTCAGGAGAACCAGCCCTTGACTTGGTCCTGGGAGATAAGCTCTGAACCACTGTAATATCCAGCCCGCTACAGGTGTTTTCCCATTCCTGAGGCCTAGGCTATGCTCTATCAGTTTGAATTTTGAGGGGCTGGAGACTGAGTAGCTGAGGTCAGTCATGTATGCTGAATGCCTGTGTTGACTGACTTCCAATAAATCCTAGATACGTAGGGGCACGTGAACTTCCCTGGATGGCAACACTTCCCACCTGTTGTTATATATCATTGCTGGAAGAATTAAATGCTATTCAAGCCACTCCACTGGCGAGGACAACTGGAAGCTGGTGCCTAGTCTCTCCTGGACTCTATTCTGTGTCTTTTGCCTCTATTGATTTTAGCCTGTATGTTTTCACTATAATAATTCATAACAATAAGAGTTTTTTTTGAGTCCTTTTGAGTTCTTTTAGAGAATCATTGAACCTGAGGGTGGGCCAAGGACCCCCAACTCAAATATATACAAATTCATAGTTACATATGTAAATGCTGACAGGGGAAGTCAAAAGAATACACCTATGTTTTTTATATAGTTTATCTTGAGGATGGTGAAAAAGGATTAATGGGGAACTTAAGTGTTTAGCTCTAGAAACTTCTGTACTATTTGAAACTTTGACACTGAGAATATTTTAAGCTTTACTAATTAATTGGATTTTTAACATTTTTTATTTTTATTTTTTAATTTTTTTGGAATATTTTTAAAATAGAAGAAATGGATTGTGAACTGAGATTATGAAGGACACATTTTAAAACTTCGCTAATAGATATAACTTGGAAATGTTTGCTAATTAATATAAATTGGGGTTCCTCAACCTCAACCCTACTGACATTTTGGGCTGGATAACTTTTTGCGGTGGAGGCCTGTGCTGTGTGTTGTAGGATGTTTAGCAGCATCCCTGGCCTCTATTTACTAGATCCTATTAGCAGTTATGGTAATAAAAAATGTCTCTGGGGCGCCTGGGTGGCTCGGATGGTTGGGCGTCTGCCTTCGGCTCAGGTCATGATCTCAGGGTCCTGGGATCGAGTCCCGCATTGGGCTCTCTGCTCCTTGGGAGCCTGCTTCTCCCTCTGCCTCTCTCTCTCTCTGTCTCTCATGAATAAATAAATAAAATCTTAAAAAAATAAAAAATAAAAAATAAATAAAATAAAATAAAAAATGTCTCTGGAGATTGTCAAATGTCCCTTGGGCAGACAAAATCATCCCAAACTGAGAACCATTGATTTAAAGAAAAAACTAAATTTTGAGGGCTGTTTGTGGAAGACCAAATAATGGTTTTAGAATCCATCCATTTTTCTTGATAATCTAGATGTTATCCCTGGATAAAGTCAGACCTCCAGGAGCCTATGGACTTGAGCTACACTGTTTTGAAACCCTGAAGCACTCTGATCTTTGAGTATGGCTTTGATATAACACCACTGGCTTTTCTGAGGATGGCTGAGAAATAACCACAGGGAAAATACCACTTTATTGGTGGTTTGCTATAGAGGGAACTGAGCACTAAACAATCTCACTAATGACCTATCAAAGACATTTCTTCCTACTTACGTGACAGGAACCATCTACTTTTCTAGAGGAGCTTTCTCCTTAAGGCAAATCGCCAACGATTTTTTATTGCTGGCCATGTGGGAGATTGTATTTCCCAAGGATCACCACAATAGTATGTCCCATTCCAAACCTTCTGCAATGTGACTTTGTCACTCTCCCATCAAGAGGTAGAGCCTGTTCCCCTCCCCTTGAATCTAGTTTGTCTTAGGGACTTCCTTGTAACAAAGACAATGCAGCAGAAGTGATGATGCATAACTTCTGAAGCTAAGGCAGAAAAGGCCATGCAGTTTCAGTCCGGTTCTCTTAGAATCTAGCATCATGCTGTGAGAAGCCCAAGCCACAAAGGGAGGCCATGCATAAATACCCCAGTCAAGAGCCTCAGCTGTCTAGTTTTTGAGTCATGTCATCCTGGAAAACAGATATAGGAATGAAAAAGCCTTCAGATGATTCCAGTCCCCAACCTTTGAGTCTTCCCAGCTGAGGTTTCAGACATCACGGTGTGGAGACAAACTGTGCAATAAAGGATTAACACAGCAATCTGGGTTGTCCACCCAGATTGGTTGGCACATGCCAAAAAAAGGTTTGGTGCTTACCTGTTCATACATAGGAAGCAACCTCTAAGTCCTAGAAATATCTTTACCTGAGAGCATTGGGCTACACCAGATAATTCATACCATCAATGTTGTTTATGGTGGGAGATTTGGGTACCATGGCAGCTTAACTTCTGAAAGGGCTGGACACTAAAGTCAGCCATTCGTGTAGTCAGAGTTGCTTATGTGTCCAACCCAAATAAAAACCCTGGAAATGAAGGCTTGAGTGAGCTTCCCTGATTAGCAGTACTCAAAATGTGCTGTTACATGTCATTGCTGGGAAAATCCAGCACTGTCTACATGACTCCACTCAGAACAAGTGGAAGCTTCTGCCTGGTGTCTCCTGGTTCAGGCCTTATGTACCTTTTTGCTTTTGCTGTAATAAACTATAATTGTGAGCATAACAATGTTTCTGAGTACTCTGAGTTCTAGCAAATCACTGAACCTGAGAGTGGTCTTGGGAACCTACAAACATGTAAGACACCACCATGGGCCCTGTCTTACTTCCTGACCCACTGAATCCATGAGAATGGATTAAAAATAAATGCATACCACCAGGTTTCAGGGTGACTTGATACGCAGCAATGGATAAGTGGGACGGGGAATACTAAAGACAAGTTTGTAGCTCGATTTTATAAACTGTTTAGAACTTTCTGGGTTATAATCTATGTTCTAACTTAAAATAACTTGTATAATGGGGCACCTGGGTGGCTGAGTCAGTTGGGCGTCTGCCTTTGGCTTGGGTCATGGTCCTGGGGTCCTGGGATTAAGCCCCACGTCAGGCTCCCTGCTCAGTGGAGAGCCTGCTTCTCCCTCTCCTCCCCGCTTATGCTCTCTCTCGCTATCTCTGTCTCTCTCAAATAAATAAATAAAATCTTTAAAGAATAATAATAATAATTTGTATAAACATACGATTTACATATTCTCAGAGCAACCTGGCTGTGAACTTGATCCTTTGTTTAACTTTTTCCCAAATTCTGACATTTATCTCTTCATGCTGTATCTGGTATAGAGTAGTCCTCATAAATATGAATAAACATATTCTTTTAATACATGTATTATTAAGCCTCCTCAAATCCACGGGAAGGCCTAATGGAAAATAAATATATAAATAAACTCACTTGGGACTTGGACATTTTCTGGAGCCCTTATATACCATCAGAAAATCTGTATCTGCTCTGTTGTTGATTCTGGGCTCTATTCAGAAGCTCTAGTTCAAGGTCTCTGGTCAAGGATGCAGTGTGGATCTTCGTATCTTCACTTCCTTCCCTCATACGAACTATTTTATCCCAGGAAGCCAGGACCTGGGGATTACAGAAACTGTAAGTGTGAGTCTAACAGATTTCTCTGAGTTGTTTGAGTCCTTATTTGTATGTGTATATGTATTTTAGATATACACAAATATATATATCTAAAATATATGTTTTCTTTAGGTGGTAGGTTAATATGATAGTCTAAAGAAAGAAAGTGGGGAGCCTGGGTGGCTCAGTCGTTAAATGTCTGCCTTCGGCTCAGGTCATGATCCCAGGGTCCTGGGATCGAGACCCGCATCGGGCTCCCTGCTCTGCGGGAAGCCTGCTTCTCCCTCTCTGACTCCCCCTGCTTGTGTTCCTTTTCTCACTGTGTCTCTCTCTGTCAAATAAATAAAATCTTTAAAAAAAAAAAAAGAAGGAAAGAAAATAATACGTATTACCTGATGACTTATTTTTCAATAAACATAATTATTTTATAATAAAGAAATACAAACAAACCTGTCATCATGAAATTATGTAATTTTACCAAAACTACTCAAAACTAAAGCTGCACTTAGAGAAAGACCATTACTAAGAAATAGGGGGGAAAAAGTCCAGTGAGAAATTTTTAAAAACCTAAAAAATCCAGAGAAACAGGTATAAATACTTGTATACTGCTGCTAACCTGTCTTGGGTATCTACTGTGTGATCTTTAACTGTATGAGTAGTTAGCACAGTTTATTTTTTGTTTTTGTTTAACAAATGGAAAAGAGTCCCAGAGAGGTTGAGAAACTTGCTCAAGTTCACACAGTAAAGTGGCAGAATATGGATAAAAACCTTAGGTCTGCCCAAATTCAAAGTCCATATTCTTTCCTCTGAGTTAAACTTACCTGCAGGTGTTCTAACTGCTTACCTGGAAAACCTACAAGAATCAATTAGTAATTACATTAGAAATAAGAGTTCAGTAAAGAAAGGAAAGAGAAGATTAAAAAAAAAAAAATAGCTGCTTTTATATGTACCAGAAAATAAAAAATAAAATAACCATTGGAGACCCTCAAAGATAAGAAACGAAGCTGCCCCAAGCACTAAACTCCCCAGAAGCCACCCCATTCACTGACCACCCCCAAAGATCACTCAGTCACTGATCCCTCCCGCCAAGTACATCCCAAACACCGACTTAAGCAAAGGACATCAAAAGCACTAAACTAGGGGCACCTGGGTGGCTCAGTCGGGTTAAGTGTCTGCCTTCGGCTGGAGTCATGATCCCTGGGTCCTGGGATCGAGCCCCAAGTTGGGCTCTCCGCTCAGCCGAGGAACCTGCTTCTACCTCTCCGTGTGTGTGTGTGATCTCTCTCACTTTCGCTCTCAAATAAATAATAAAATCTTAAAAAAAAACAACAACACTAAACTATCAAAGATGTCTCAATCACTGAACCCCCACCCTCCCAACACCATGAATATTCCCCCCATGGACACTGGCATTAGTAAACCCTCCAAGGACGTCCTGATGAGTGACATGCTCCAAGGATTCTTCAATCACTGACCTTTTAACAAGGATGGTCCAATTGCTGACATGCCCCTCAAGGCCGTCCTAAGTACTAATCTTCCCCAGAATTCCTTTTCAGGCACTCACACACCCTCAAAGACACCCCCATTCCTGACTTCCTTCACGAACACCCCAAACACCTCCCATCATTCGTCCTCAATCAGTGACCTTACCTGAAAGACGCCCCAATCACTGACCTATCCCAAGCGCATCCAAATCACTGACCCACTGTCTAAGTAACGCCAATCACTGATTTGCCTCCAAGATCGCCCCAGTCGGGGCGCCTGGGTGGCTCAGTCGGTTAAGCGACTGCCTTCGGCTCAGGTCGTGATCCTGGAGTCCCGGGATCGAGTCCCGCATCGGGCTCCCTGCTCGGCGGGGAGTCTGCTTCTCCCGCTGACCCTGCCCCCTGTCATGCTCTCTCTCTATCTCATTCTCTCTCAAATAAATAAATAAAATCTTTATTTAAAAAAAAAAAAGATGGGGCGCCTGGGTGGCTCAGTCGGTTAAGCGACTGCCTTCGGCTCAGGTCATGATCCTGGAGTCCCGGGATCGAGTCCCGCATCGGGCTCCCTGCTCGGCGGGGAGTCTGCTTCTCCCTCTGATCCTCCCCACCTCGTGCTTTCTCTCTCTCTCAAATAAATAAATAAAATCTTGGGGCGCCTGGGTGGCTCAGTCGGTTGAGCGACTGCCTTCGGCTCAGGTCATGATCCCAGAGTCCCGGGATCGAGTCCCGCATCGGGCTCCCCGCTCGGCGGGGAGTCTGCTTCTCCCGCTGACCCTGCCCCCTCTCATGCTCTCTCTCTATCTCATTCTCTCTCAAATAAATAAATAAAATCTTTATTAAAAAAAAAAAAAGAAAGATGGGGTGCCTGGGTGGCTCAGTCGGTTAAGCGACTGCCTTCGGCTCAGGTCGTGATCCTGGAGTCCCGGGATCGAGTCCCACATCGGGCTCCCTGCTCGGCGGGGGGTCTGCTTCTCCCGCTGACCCTGCCCCCTCTCATGCTCGCTCTCTATCTCATTCTCTCTCAAATAAATAAATAAAATCTTTATTT
>NW_023270718.1:6733865-6739147 GCF_011800145.1 Mirounga leonina
TAAAAAAAAAAAAAGATGGGGCGCCTGGGTGGCTCAGTCGGTTGAGCGACTGCCTTCGGCTCAGGTCATGATCCCGGAGTCCCGGGATCGAGTCCCCCATCGGGCTCCCCGCTCGGCGGGGAGTCTGCTTCTCCCGCTGACCCTGCCCCCTCTCATGCTCTCTCTATCTCATTCTCTCTCAAATAAATGAATAAAATCTAAAAAAAAAAAAAAGAGAGCGCCCCAGTCACTGACCCCCCCTACAAAGCAATACCCCAAACTCTTCACACCCTTCTCCAGGCCACTCCAATCCCGGACCCTACTACCCCGCTCCCTCAAATCATAGAATGCACCTCCCACCCCACAACGGCTGGTTTCTCTCACGGACAACCCAAACCTCCCCTACCATTAACTCCAAATCTCCACAAACCTCGCTCAACCTTATTCCGCTCCCAGAACGCGAAACTGAGACCCCTTAATAGAGCCTTCGCGCCCCAGTTGGGTGGGTGGCAAGGGCCACGGCCCATCGCTTCGGCTTCAGACGCGACTGCTCCACCTCACAGAGTCAAGTTTAACGTCTGTGGCATCCGAGACTACAGGCTGCCAAACCACCACCCCGGCGGCGTCCTTCCACTGACGAAGACTCCGCTCAGCTTTCGGTCTCTTAGACAAAGACGTTGTGAGAGAGTATGGCGGCGCCCTGTTGGCCAATGCATGCGGGAGCCGCCATTTTGGAAGACCGGTCGTACAGCTCATTTTTCTGCCCGAGAGAAGAGTACTAGTCCGCCTTACGTCAGTTGTGAGCGCCACAAAGGGCAATGCGCATGCTCACGTCCCTATGGCTTCCGAAGGCGCCCCAAGCCCAAAGGCCGTCGCGTCCGCTTTGCGGGCTGGTGCGTGCCCAGCAGCAAAACGTTACGGCGGCGCGGCCATCTTGAAATAGGTGCACTTGTCCGTACAGGAAAGGGGCGTGTCCTTTACGGAGTGGAAACCATTGGAGCAACGTTAGGAGATGCTAATAGAGAACGGTAGAGGGTTTCGAGAAGCCAGAGAAGTACGACAAAGGCAGTAAGCCTCATTGTGGGCACAGAGTAAACTAATTCAGTTTAAGGAAAAGATCTCTTCTTGCCAGGACTGGTGGTGGTGGTTAGGTGACATCTCCAGGGTGAAAGGTGAGAGGGCTCGTGGGTAAGTAGAGCTAGTGGTGAGGGAGGGGCTGTGCTCATCACCAAGGCAGAGGGTGGAGAAATGCGGGGGATAGAAGACTAGAAATTGTTGGTAGAAATTTCTTTTTTTTTTTTTTAAGATTTTATTTATTTATTTGAGAGAGAGAGAATGAGAGACAGAGAGTATGAGAGGGAGGAGGGTCAGAGGGAGAAGCAGACTCTCTGCCGAGCAGGGAGCCCGATGCGGGACTCGATCCCGGGACTCCAGGATCATGACCTGAGCCGAAGGCAGTCGCTTAACCGACTGAGCCACCCAGGCGCCCTGCTGGTAGAAATTTCTTAAAAGGTTTTTATCTCAACTCAAATGTTTTCACATATAATTTCTAGTGAAGTAATTATTAAAATTGGAATTGAGTCAAAGAGAATGAACAATATTTGTTGGGTAGATAATAATAGATTGTTGTCCCAAACCGGATCTACTGATGAATACATTTCACTGGCTGCTATCCTTCTTCAAAAACTGGATCCCAGGAAGAGGGTAGCTGGGTGGTGCAGTCGGTTAATCATCTCCTTTTCAGCTCAGGTCACTGAGCCCCCCGGGGCGAAGGCTCCCAGCTCTGCGGGGAAACCTGCTTTCCCTCTCCCTCTGCCCACCCAACCCCCGCTTGTACTCCCGTGCTTGCTCTCTCTCTCTCGAATAAATAAATAAAATCTTTTTTAGAAAAGAACTTGATACTAAAACAAATAGCTAATTTATATTAAGTGTATACACATTTTTTTGAACAGGGAACTAGTTCAGGTGTAGTAATTACATTATCTTACTTAGCACTCTGAAAGCTGATGTGGAAATATTGTCATTTGGAGTAAACAGCCAATTCTTTTTTTTTTTTTTTTTTAAGATTTTATTTATTTATTTGAGACAGAGAGAATGAGAGACAGAGAGCATGAGAGGGAGGAGGGTCAGAGGGAGAAGCAGACTCCCCGCCGAGCAGGGAGCCCGATGCGGGACTCGATCCCGGGACTCCAGGATCATGACCTGAGCCGAAGGCAGTCGCTTAACCAACTGAGCCACCCAGGCGCCCAAACAGCCAATTCTTGAAACATCTTCAGTGTAAATAAGTGGTTTTATTAAAGCATGGGGACAGGACCTGTGGGCAGAAAGAGCTGCACCGGGATTGTGAGGAGCAATTGATTATATACACTCAGTTTGGAAGAGGGTTAGGGATAGCATAAGTCTTTAAGGAATTTTGGAAGCAAGGTTTCCAGGACTTTGAGGGGGCTAGCTATTGTTAGGAAAAGGTCATTTATTACTGTCTAATAAAACCTTAGTCATGATGATGTGGGAAACAAAGGCAGAAGAAAAATTATTAAATTTCCTTACTACTTGCAGCCCTTTGGCAAGCCCTTGAGGTGGGCAGTTATATTCCTGTAGGGACTCAACTGCCTGGATGTTGACACTTTACTAAGGGCAAGAGGCAATCTTAGCCCGACCTCCAGGATCCTGTAAATCTACTTTAACATATAAAAATTCCTTTGGAAACTTCCTTTATCTCTATCCTCCCCCCCATGATACATGGTGGCAATCATCCCTGAAGTATATGACCCACTGATAGACATTTGAAGAGTCTCACCGAGTAAGAGACAGGCGGGGGTACGTAGGAAGAGATAGGTAGGGGGCTAGGTGATCAGGCTCACAGGAATCCCAGAAATGCTGAGGTGTAATGAAACCAGATATAAGGGAACAAACCAGACCACCCTGCCCTGGGCGTCAGAGGTGGGGTCTTTTTATGATAGTCACATAGTGACCAACAAAGAATAACCAGACCCCAAAGAAGAAATAAACCATTAAAGATGTTATCATCAATCCTCACTTAAACCAAGACATTACAAGAATGATAAGGCCACAAGCTCCCTGGTTAGTTCTAAATAAAAGACTGTTGGTGGAGGCCCACGTTGGCAACCCTGTCAGAACCCCCTTACTCCTGAGAGCTTTTCCTGTATCCTTGTTTAATAAAACTCTTATCACTTTACTTACTCTCCTTTATCCGTGAGATTCATTCTTCAACCCTTTGAGACAAGAACTTCACTCTCCCGCTTCAATGACCCTTTAGATGTACATCAGTGGGCCATATACTTGGTGGATGATTGCTAACATATATCTTGATGGGTGGAGATAAAGGAAGTTTCCAAAGGAATTTTTATAAGTTAAAGGAGACTTATAAGATCCTGGAAGTTGGGATAATGTTAAGCTAGGACTGCCTTTTGCCCTTAGCAAAATATTAACATTGAGGCAGTTGAGTTCCTAGAGGAAGGTCACTCTGCCTCTCTCAAAGACTTGTCAATGGATGTAAGATTTAAGGAAATTTTATTTTTTTCTCTTGCCTTTGTTCCCCACATCAAAAGCTATTGATGGTGAAACTAAATATTACCCTCACTTCACACATGGGGGGGAAAAAGGCCAAGTCTATCAGAATGCCTATTTCCTCAATATCTCATCAATCTTTTAATCTTTGCCCATCTTAAGGGTGAATAAAAATCTTATTTCAGGGGCACCTGGGTGGCACGGTTGGACATCCAACTCTTGGTTTCATTCAGGTTGTGATCTCAGGGTTGGGAGATCGAGCCCTGCGTCAGGTCCCACGCTCATGTGGATTCTGCTTGAGACACTCTCTCCCTCTCCCTCTGACCCTGCCCCCTCTCAAATAAATAAATCTTTTGGGTTTTTTTTAAAGCTTTTATTTATTTATTTGACAGAGAGAGCGAGAGCGCACAAACATGGGGAGCGGCAGGCAGAGGTAGAGGTAGAAGCAGGCTCAATCCTGCGGGGCTCAATCCCAGGACCCTGGGATCATAACCCAAGCTGAAGGCAGATGCTCAATGGACTAAGCCACCCAGGCGCCCCTGAAATAAATAAATCTTTTTAAAAAATCTTATTTCAGTTTTTCTTTAATTTTATAAGCTGCTTGTTTACCTTGTGTGTATTTATAACTATTATTCTACCCCCATTCTCCTATATTGACACACACCCTAGTTTGGGGCTATTATGAATAAAGGTGCTATGAATTTTCTTGTGTAAGTCTTCCTAAGGACATGTCATTGTTTTTGAGTAAATATCTAGGAGTGGAATTGCTGCCTCATGCGGTTCTCAGTTTTAATTAATTTATTTAAGTAATCTCTACACCCAACATGGGGATTGAACACACAACCTAGAGATCAGGAGTCGCATGCTCTTCTGACTGAGCCAGTCAGGTGCCCCATGATTCTGCTTTATTTTGCAATTCTCTTTAAGCTTGAGTTAGTTTTGAAAGGGTTTTTATTCTTTTAAAGATTTTGATAGTTTAAGTAATATGGATATACTAACAGTGGGTTTTTAATTTGGGGGCTTTATCCATAGATTTATCGTAAAGGAAACTTCAGAATAACTCTTCCTGCAAATACAGTTTTCTGCACATAGGGATTTACTTTTCCTCATTCTTCCAGGAGTTATATGTTAATTTTGGTTGGATTAGATTTGGTGTTTACATTATGATGACTATGTAAATACTATTTATAGCTCAGCCATGTAGTGTACTAGGATTATTTTTCCTTTCTTGTACAACTTTTAAATTCTCCCTGGAGTTGTTTTATTTATTCCTTCCAGAAATTCTGGCCCTTGGTTCTCAGACAGCCCCGCCCTTGGCACGGGCTCCACGTGGGAGCCAGCTATCACGTGTGAATAACTTGCCACCTGGACATTGGCTTGGGACTGCTCTCCTCACCTTCCTGGGCCGTAACTGTGTCTCCCCAAAGGGAGAGCTTGGTTTCTCCCAGTCGCTGTTTTTCCACTTCCATGGATGGCATCATCACTCTCCCTGTACCGTGAGTGCTTCTCCAGACACTCTTTCGTCCTCAAAAATCTTCCTCTCAGCCTCCATATCCAGTCAGAAGCGTTCCCAGGGTATTTGTCCTTTGGCCTTTATGTTTGCTCTTTTTAGTACGTTGAAAGATTTTTTATTTTTGTACGGATACCTAACTTTTTTTTAAGATTTTATTTATTTGACAGGGGCGCCTGGGTGGCTCAGTCCTTGAGCGTCTGCCTTCGGCTCAGGTCATGATCCCGGGGTCGTGGGATCGAGTCCAGCATCGGGCTCCCTGCTC